>NC_052158.1:102480434-102781746 GCF_902713615.1 Scyliorhinus canicula
GCGATCGGGGCCCACCGATCGGTGGGCGGGTCAGTGCCATGGGGGCACTCTTTCTCTTCCGCCGCCACCATGGCCTACACCATGGCGGAGGCGGAAGAGAATCCCCCAGCGCGCATGCGCCGGTGGTGACGTCAGCGGCAGCTGCCGCTGACATCACCACCGGCGCATGCGCGAACCGGCGAAGGCCTTTTGGCCAGCCCCGGCGCCGGGCGGTGGGCGTCAAAGGCCGTTGGTGCCGGTTTTGGCGCCAGTCGGCGTGGTGCCAACTGCTCCGGCGCGGGCCTAGCCCCCAAAGGTGTGGAGAATTCCGCACCTTTGTGGAGGCCCGACGCCGGAGTGGTTGGCGCCACTCCGCTATGCTGGGACCCCCCGCCCCGCCGGGTAGGGGAGAATCCCGCCCCTCATGTCCAAATGCAGCAAGACCTGGAAAATATGTAGGCTTCGGCTGAGAAGTGTCCATTCACACCACACAAGTACTAGGCAATGACCATCTTCTACAAAAGAACACCCCTTGACATTCAATGGCATTTCCATCACCGAATCCCGCACAATCAATATCCTCGGGGTTACCATTGATCAGAAACTGAACTGGACTAGCCATATTAATAGTGTGGCTATCAGAGCAGGTCAAAGGTTAGGAATCCTATGGCAAATAACTCACCTCCTGACCCCCAAAGGCCTGTTCACCATCGACATGTCACAAGTCAGGAGTGTAATGGAATACACTCCACGTGCATGGATGAGTGCAGGTCTAAAAATATTCAAGAGGCTCGACAGCATCCAGGACAAAGCAGCCCATTTGATTGCTAGAGCATAGTGGGTGTATCTACACCTCAGGGACTGCAGCGGTTCAAGAAGGCAGCTTACCACCACCTTCTGAAGGGCAACTAGGGATGGGCAATAAATGCTAGCCTAACCAGCGACGCCCACATTTTAAAAAAGGACTTGTAGAGTATTGCCTCATACGATGGTTAACAAAATTAGCCTAATAATTAATGATGCATACATTATTATGACTGTCTACTGCCAAACAGGTTTAACTGAAAATTTCTGCAAAAGCTTTTGTACTGAAATGTATACACCCTGCTAAGGTTTGGGAAATAATCAATTTGTCATCTGGAGACTTTATATTCCTAAGTACAGAAGATGATCGTGAAGTGATAAACTCAGTCTGTTCTCACTGGAACGATGGAGGTTGAGAGGTGACCTGATAAAGGTCTACAAGCTTATGAGTGGCATGGACAGAATGGATTGTGAGATGCTCTTTCCTAGAGTAGGAGAGTCAAATACTAGGGGACGTAGGTTTAAAGTGCGTGGGGAAAAGTTTACAACAGTTGTGTGAGACAAGTTTTTTATACAGAGGGTGGTAAATATATGAAATGCACTGCTGGAGGTGGTGGGAGCAGGTACGGTAGTGGCATTTAAGGGCCATCTAGACAAATATATGAATAGGGTGGAAAAGGAAGGATACAGACTCCATAAGTGCAGACAGTTTTAGTTTAGGCAGGCACCATGGTCGGTGCAAGCCTGGAGGGCCAAAGGGCCTGTCCCTGTGCTTGAATTGTTCTTTGATGAACATGTAGATATTGGGCGCGATTTAACAGGACAGAAACACAGTCCCATTTTGAGCACGTTTAGCAGGGTGTTTCTTGATGCACGCAGTGCTGAGGACAATACCATTATTTAATGGCACTTTGCCGTTTTTTGGCCTCAACCACTTATAATCATTTCCTCACTGACAAGTACAGCTCGTCAGTGCAAGAAGAGTATTTGTGGATCAGGGCACATAAATACGGCCCCAATCTTGCCTAGATGCTGGTTGGAGTGCCAGGGTACCACTCTGCCCAGAGCCCAACCATCTGGGAGTCTCCAATGGCCCCCCAGGTGCCATTAAGCCTGATCTATGTTTGTGTGGATCAGTACTAAATGACGCCCTGGTGAGATCTCCCAGGCGAGGCCTTTTATTCCCGGGCCCCGTGAGAATATGGCGCAGACATATTTACTTGAGCCTAATGGCGCATTTAAATATGTATTTCTCGAGGTTCCGTTAAATCTCACGAGGCATTTTGAGCATCGCAAATCTCACACCGTCACCAAGTCGGGTACGACAAGACCATTAAATTGCACCCGATTCCACTAATAAAGTTAAATTATTTGCTGAGACCTGCAACAATGCTCTTAACATATGACTGGAGAAACATCACCAGTTTCTGTTCCTGTTCCAGCTCATCCATTGCTAAAACCTTCATCCTTGCCCTTGTTATCTCTAGACGTGACCATTCAAATGCTCTTTTGCCTGACCTCACAACCTGCATCTCTCGTTGCCTGTATCCTAACTCTTACCAAGAACTATTCAAACATTACCATTGTGCTCACTATTCTACACAGGTGGCAACACCTCAAATTTAAATCCTCATTCTTGTTTTCACTTCACTCCGTGGTCTCGCCTCTTACTATTGCTGCAACCTACTCCAGCCCCACAACTCCTATGATTCCTATACTTGCTCAATCTTTGACTTTCTCTGACTTTCACCACTCCACCACAGGCAGCCATGCCTTCAGCTACTGTTCTGGAAAATACAGAATGTGTCATTTGAAACATAGAGGTCTGCCAATATCTGGTCTGGGAGAGTGCAGGGAAAGATCCCACAAGAGGTTGGTGGCAGCTGAAAAGAGCAGAAACTGTGGCCAGCTCTTCTGTCAAAAATGCAGTCAATTTCAGTCTGTCAGAATTGTTATTACAACCTGCAGCAGGAGAAAGGGAAAAAGAAAAAAGAGTTTGCATAAATTTCTTTGTGCTGTTGAAATATTGTAATGGACTGCCCCTTTAAGCCCCGTAGTCCATTCCCTATCGGAGGTCCCGATCTCTCCCGCCAAAAATCACTAAGCGCGGGCTTCCCTCGCCCCTCCCACTCCCCCCACGCGCGAGGCAGCAGAAGAGAGCAGCAGAACGCGAGGCAAGAACAGCTGACGGCCCGGGGGAGCTCCGCTCCCCTCAGGGAGGTGGAAGGCTCAAAGAAACGGCAGCAAGAATGAGGAGGATGAGAAGGAAGATGTTTGTTGGTGGACTCAGCTGGGAAACAAGTAAGAAAGATTTAAGGGACTGCTTTTCTGGAGGTGGAGAGATTGTAGACTGCTTAATTAAAATGGATCCTGATAGAGTAGACAGGGTATTGAATGGGGAGCACAAACTTGATGGGAGAGTTATTGATCCCAAGAAAGCTCAGGCTATGAAGGGCAAGGTTGAAATAAAATTGGCCCAACCTAAGGAAGTGTACCAGCAGCAGCAATGGGGAGGACAGAGGACAGAACACAGAGAACAGAGAAAACAGAGAAACAGCAACAGGAGAGAAGGGGAGGAGAACTACAAGAGAGAGAGTCTGAAGGTCCCTACAACAAACCAGCAGCATCCAGAATCACTAATCGTTTTTCCTTTCTGTAAAGAAAGTGTTTGCAACTTATTAAAAAAAAGTATAATAATAATAAAATAATGTAACCTGAAAAAGTGGTTATTAGCTTACTTCACTTCCTTAGCAATGCAGGACCCAGGACATCGATGCTACTAAGGGGTAAGTAGGTAAAATTCTTCGGTGAAGGTATGGGTTATACCGGGGAATAACTTGGAAATATAGTTTGACCTGAATGGCACCCACTGAAGCCTGCATCGGAGTCAGGGAGTGAGAATCCCTGTTCACCATTTGGAATATCGGCCCTTTTTGGTATAGGGGGAATTCTAAGACAGAGTGGTGAATTTACAAAAACACTACTTAGGCTCTAAGCTCCGGAATTCTCTTCATAAACCTCTCCACCTCTCTTCCCTTTCTCTCTTCTTTTAAGGCATTCTTTAAATCTACCTTTTTTGAGCATCTTTTGAACATCAGTTCCTGTAGCTCCTTATATGACTCAATATCAAATTTATTTTGGATTATGCTTCTTTAAAGCGCCTTGGAGCATTTGATCATTTTAAAGGTGCTACATAAATGCAAATTGGTGGTGCATGCTCTAAGATAAAAGATTGATATTATTTTATCTAGGAGGAATAGAAAATAAAATATCTGGGAGCAGGATTGCCAGTACTATCTAATTTTCATTATTTTAAGGAGCTGATGGCGCATCTACCATAATTTTGGCAGAGATTGGAATTACAGAATGTGAAGTCTTGATGGAAACATCCTGCCCCATGTGGAGCGCATTAATGTTGAGTGTCTTAGCCCAGTATTGAGAAGCTAAAAAGAAAGTTTATAAGCTGGAATTGAGTAGTTTGTCTCATCCCTGGAAACCATTTCTGATTCTGCCTATTTGTTAGTTTGTGCATTTCCAATGATCCTTGGATTTATTTTCCCCTGAACTTGAAGCATAAGCAAATTTTCAATGCTGTAATTATATGAATAACACATTGAGGTCATGATCAGAAGCCTTTAATTAGCACTCGTTCTGGCTCAGTAACCCTGATATTTTGTTTACCACTAGCTGTGATTGTCGCATGAGCTATGGTGCTCAGATTATTTGCATTACTGGTGTGTGACTTGGATTAGAAATTGCAGGTAGTCAGAATTCATCTTTTTGGAGCTCCACAATGTCAAGGGATTACAGGAAAAAAAATCACAAGATCAAAGCAATGGTATAAAAAAATAGCACAGGTAAACCTATTTTAGATGGGCGAAAACGGGCAAGTTACAGGTGTTCAGAGTAATGAAAAATACAGATAAGGTTGACGTACCCAGCTTGGGTAGTGAACGCAAAATTCACAAGCCTCAAACAAGACGAGAGGTTAAAAGATTTGTTTCCCATTAGACATGTACATAGAACATACAGTGCGGAAGGAGGCCATTCAGCCCATCGAGTCTGCACCGACCACTTAAGCCCTCACTTCCACCCTATTCCTGTAACCCAATAACCCCTCCTAACCCTTTTGGACACTCAGGACAATTTAGCATGGCCAATCCACCTAACCTGCACGTCTTTGGACTGTGGGAGGAAACCGGAGCACCCGGAGGAAACCCACACAGACACAGGGAGACGTGCAGACTCCGCACAGACAGTGACCCAGCGGGGAATCGAACCTGGGACCTTGGTGCTGTGAAGCCACAGTGCTATCTACTTGTGCAACCATGCTGCCCTCAAGTAGTACACACTACCAGAACATTCTAGATTAACTAAAACATTTAAAATGAAACTAGATCAATTATAATTGAAAAATGAAAAATTAAACACATGAAAATATTAATAAATGCTAGGCAATCTTACAGTAAGTCAAAGAAGGTACTGTTTTGTCAGGAATATAAAGAACATTGTGTGTTCCTTTAAGGCTAGAAGTTGGAATTGCTATGGATTCTTGAAATAAAGACTGAAATCAGTCACACAAGTTGGACTGCAGGTCAGAACCTTGGTTTTGTTTGACTGATGGTTTAATTAAAAAGCTGGGAGACATCGTTCTTGGTGAGAGGAAGCTGAAACACACAGCATTCTAAAACAGTTTTGTATCTGTAAGGAAGAGAGAAAGTGCAGGAAGTACCAAGTGTAAATTGTCTGAATAACATTTTCATTCATCAATATTTGAACTGATGGTAGGGGTTGTGGGGAGGAGGGTTGACCTGTGTAGCATGTAGGTTTAGTTGCAGGTGGGGGTGTTAAAGAAGGTTAAAAACAGAAAGGGAAATAATCTAGCATGGGCTATCAAAAGCAACATTTTTACAATTACATTAACAAACAAAGGGTGATCAGGAGCAATACGTGCCCCATGAATGCCCTACCTGCAACTTCTAATCCAAGTCACACACCATCCTGATTTCACAGAATCTCAGAAATTTTACAGTGCAGAGCGAGGCCATTCAACCCATCATGTCTGCATCGATTCTCTGAAGGAGTAATTCACTTAATCCCACTCTCGCCTTTTCCCCATAATTCTGCACATTGTTCATTTTCAAATTTGGGTCACTGTCTGTGCGGAGTCTGCACGTTCTCCCCGTGTCTGTGTTGGTTTCCTCCGGGTGCTCCGGTTTCCTCCTACAGTCCAAAAATGTGCAGGTTAGGTGGATTGGCCATGCTAAATTGCCCTGAGTGTCCGAAAAGGTTGGGTTGCGTTGGGTGGGGGTTACTGGGTTACAGGGATAGGGTGTGGGCTTGGGTAGGGTGCTCTTTCCAAGGGCCAGTGCAGACTCGATGGGCTGAATAGCCTCCTTCTGCACTGTAAATTCTATGAATTCTATGAAATAACAGCCAAGTTCCCTTCTGGATACCTGCTTCCACCATACTCTCAGGCAGTGCATTCCAGACCTTAACTTGCTGCATGAAAAAAATTCTCATGTTGCTTTTGCTTTTTTGCAAATTATTTCAGATCAGTGCCCTCTCGTTCTCGACCCTTTCACGAGTGTGAACAGTTTCTCCCTATATACTCTGCCCAGACCCTCATGATTTTGAATACCTCTGTCACATCTCCTCATACCCTATTTTCTCCAAAGAAAACAGTCCTACCTTCTCCAACTATTGTCATAACCGAATTTCCTCATCCCTGGAACAATTTTTGAGAATTTTGTCTGCATTCACTCCAATGCCTTCATATCTTTCCTAAAATGTGGCGGCCAGAATTGGAACGACTGGAACGATACTGTCATTGCTTCAATGGGTCAAAGACTTGGAACTTACTTCCTAACAGCACCATGGACGTACTTGGATCTCATGCACTGAAGCAGTTCAAGAACGCAGCTCACCATTAATTTCTCCAGGTCCATTAGAAATGGGTGACAAATGATGACCTTGCCAGTGATGATCCCATGAAATAATTTCAAAACATAAATTCACCAGAATTAAAGTAAGTGAAATAGCAGTATTGATTTTTTCAAATTCTTTCACGGGGTGAGGGCATCACTAGCAAGATAAACATTTGTTGTCCATCCCTAAGTGCTACAATTTAAGTGGCTTACGAGGCCATTTCAGAGGGCAGACAAGAGATAACACATTACTGTGGGTCACATGTGGTTGAGACCAGATAAGGAAAGCAGATTTCATTCCCTAAAAAACATTAATGGACCAGACGGGTTTTTCAACAATCGATAATGGTCAGCATTACTGACACTAGTTTTCAATCGCAGAATTATCAATTGATTGCAATTCAATTTCCACCTTCGATGGAATTTGAACCCAAGTCCCCAGAACAGAAACATGGGGCTTACTAGTCCAGTGAAATTAACCAGTACACCATTGTCTCCCCTTAATATCTTAAGGTTTTAAAGGAAAGAGGTCAGAACATTGCACATGCCCTAACTTTAATCTTCCAAAGTTCTCTTGGTTCAAGAATTGATCCTTTAGATTGTAAATTTGTGCATGCCACTCCATTATTGAAGAAAGAGAGAAAGGAGGAAATTATAGAACAGTTTGACGATCATCTGTTGTTGGGAAAGTCCATAATTAAGAATAGAATGATGAAACACTTGGAAAATTTTCAGCTGATCAGAGACCAGCATGGATTTGTAAAGGGCAGGCCATGCCTAATAAACCTGACTGAATTCTTTAAATGGTGATTAAAGTAGTGAACAGGTGATTGTTAATCAACGTTCTTTACATGAACATCCAAATGGCATTTAGTAAAAAGCAAATTACTGCGGATGCTGGAATCTGAAATGAAAGAGAAAATGCTGGAAAATCTCAGCAGGTCTGGCTGCATCCGTAGGGAGAGACAAGAGCTCTGTTTCGAGTCCATTTAGTAAAGTCCCTCATAAGAGTGTTACCTCAAATTGAATCAGGCAATTCTGACCTGATTAGGAAATTCGCTTACTGGCAGGAGACAAAAGGTAGGGAAAATAGGCAGGTATTCTACTTGGCAAGATGTGACAAGCAGCATATTAATGATTTGGGTAATGGGATAGTTATAACCAGCGCGAGGCCTACGGGTTTGAGCAATTGTCTCGCCGTGAGTCTTGCCGATTACGAGCTCACCTGCTAAAAGGCGGGCAGACCAAGGACATTCATGATTGAGTTCTACATAAAGTCGGCCAGGTATGACACCGACAGAGCAGACAAGGGCTTGGATTTGACGTATGTTGGAAATATAATCGCTTCGCAATAAACATAGTTTTCTTTCTCCTACTTGGTTCGGACCCGTCTGTGGCCAACTAAAGATAGTCAGGCACTTAGCAAAGTTTGCAGTTGGTGAAAAAATGGTGGAATAGGAAGGCTGGTGTGTTTCTTTCTGCAGGAATGGCTGGTGTCACGAATCTGCTTCCAGTGGGCTGATGATCTTTGGGCCTTGTAGCAAAAATCTACTCTCAGTTTCATATGGATCACATAATCAAAGGGTGTTTTGAAGATGGAAACTACTTAGGGCAAGATTTTCCCAGGAATCGACAAAGGCCAATGGCTGGTGGGAAAAGCAGCAATGGTGGTTTTTCCCACTATATTAGGCAGCACTTAGTGGCAAAAAGTTTCATCTACACTGTATCACTGGCAAGACAACCTCTGATTTTCCTGGCTCTCCATTTCCTGGTGCTGCAATCATTGGGGCACCACATTTAAAGGTTTCCCCAGTGCACACCAGCCACACTTCGTAGGTTGCTGAGAAGTGACGCTGCCAAGAAATCCGCTCCCAGATTTTCAGATGCCTTAAAGGAGAGACTGCTTGATGCTGTAGAGACCCTATGTGATGTTCTGTATCCGTGCTCCAGAAAAAAAAAGTCATCAAGGCCACTAACCCAACATGGGAGCAGGGGCAGTGGTCTAGAATTCCAATGTCCTGTAGTAGAGGACAGCCATCCATTGCAGGAAGAGTATGAATGGTCTTCTCCATTCTCCAGGGTAATTCACTCTTCTCAGCACACTCACATACCCATTACACACACACAGGAATCTCACTGATAACTCAAGGGACACCACTACTCACTCTCACACATCTTCATCTCCCCTGCGAGTCATGTCCTCATCACCTTACTGCTCCAGACATGCCAGGCATCTTTATAATCTGCCCTGGCACGCATCTTGCTTACATTCTCTCCGCCTGTTTTCATGCAGAACAAGTTGACTCACAAGGGAGAGATCCCAGACGGGCGAAAAGATGCCAAAACAGAAGCCCTCAGGAGCTTCGAGGACAGAAAGCCGGGTAGGACATCAGCCGCTCCTGTGCTGATTATGAGGTTGGCAGAGATAAACCAAGTGAGGATGCAGCAGTGCAACATCAATCAGACAACAATACTGTGAGTTACGTCTCCTGTTTCTAATGACCTCTTCTTTCTTTTGCAGGCATGTCTGGGAAGCATTCCAGGGAGTCCGCCAGCCAGTTCTTCAACTCCAGCCGTGACACCGGCACAGAAGAGGGATTCATGGACCCCAATGTCGAAGAACTGTCATAGCACTCACCCATACCCTCCACTGGCACAGAGAAACCCTCCACGGGCACATAAACACAAATCTTGGCAGGACCTAATTCTTGTTGGGGGTTACAATCTGGTGCACTCACCACTCTTACAGATCTACAGCAGGCAAAAGCTGGGATGTCCAAGGCTGCTGGCACTCAAGTATTGCTGAGTCCCAGTCAGATGACACGCCTTGTACTCGATCCTGCTTCCAAAGGAAAAGTCGGGAAGATCAGGAAGAGATGTCCTGGGATTGAAAGGATGCATTGAGGATTCTGTCCACTTTGTGTCTGAGGTGATTGTGCCAACACTCCAATGCAACAAGCTCAACATGGCTAGGGTGGTATTCGCTGTGGAGACCGTGCTGCAAGATCTTTGTCCTGCAATTGCTGCACTTTAAGGTGCAGGCACTTCCTGGGATCCATGAGTTCCAACACCAGAGGACAACGGGACTTCTCGAGCTCACTCCAGCTGCCCCTCTAACTCAAGGAGAAAGCCAAGAGTCCTGGGCTACCAGAGGAAGGAGGAGCAGTTGGCGCACATTTAAGGGCCATCCACCCAGGTGACTCCAGGAGTGTTCCACCCATCTAAATCCCCTCTTCCCACTTCAGCTTCAGCTCCACAGGCCAAGGAATGTCACTGCCACACAGCAGGACTCCAAAAGTAGGCCGGGGCCCTCCAGGTGTAACTGCAATGCATTCAGTGTTAAACCTGGAACTGCAGTGGCTGTGTTAAATTGCCACAGGCAGATAGACTGAAATTGCATTTGGTTCCCGGCTGATAATTGATTGCCCCTCTCCAGTACGACTGTAAGTTAATTTCAGGACTCTACGTCAGTCAGCTTGTCCACGTTTCAAAAGTCAAATTATTTTTTTCACTGCATTGCAAATTGTCAACATGAATCAGATTAGATGAACAGTTGTTGGAATAATATTTTTCTCCCCACTACTGGTTGCGCCAAAACTTTCACCTTTATAAATAAAGCAGAGCTTAAAAGTTTTTATTTTCCTCAAAATTTGCTCGCATGCCAAGCTGTTCTCTTATAAGAAACTTTATTTTCTTCAAGGTTAGTTGCAGTCACGTTTGAGATAACAAAGATGATCCTTGGTGTGAGCACATTAATATGTCTTTTTTTAAACTGATCATTCCTGTTACTTCACTTGTGGTATTACTAGTGCTTGGAAATAAAGAGTGGTGGTGAATATTAATTATACTAATAAAATTACACTGGAATTTTCATCTTTAGGATTTTACTTCCATTTACTGTAGACTGTTAAAGAACCAATATGACTGACTCAAGTGAGTTATGTGCTACCAATTAGCAGGTTTCAGAAGGACAGAAAGGATAGGATTAAATATGAAGGAAATTAAATAAAGAGCACATATTGAAATATATACAGTGTAGGAAATAAACTCGGGAATTAGATACAGTTATGTTCAATGTATAGAATTAATAACTTTAATAGAACAAGTCTGAAAATTGAACGGGGTGAAAATAAACATTTGGGGATTATAATATTCTTGGGAGGGGCAGAAGAGGCAAGAGCAGTTATCAATATTGATGGAGGGAATAATTGCTGTCGAGAGGATTGATGCAAACAAAAAAAAGGATTCGGACTGAGTCAACGGGATAGATATTTTTAGACGGAGCGTGTTGATCAGCTAACAGTGGTCCTTGTGATTTTGAATCTCTGGCCTCATTTAAATTTGTCTGGTGAAAGCCAGAGAGTCCAGCAGGGAATGGTGCTTCAATGCACAATGTGTGAAACTGGGATTTTGGCGAATGAGGGGATCTTAAGGGTAATCACTCTTTAATGTCAAGGTGGGAATTCTCCAATCGTTTGCTGGTGATGGGATTCTCTGGTCCCGCTGGATGCCCGCAGGTTTCCCGGTGGCCCTAGGTGGTTTCAATGGGAATTCCCCATTGTAGCAGCGTGAGCAGAGAATCCCACTGTCAGCGAACGGCACGCAGCCTCCCGCCGCCAAGACAAACGCGGCTGTGAGGCCGGAGAATCCCATCCCTACTTTTTGTTTACATTTAGTAATTAACTGAAAATTACTGTTTAAGTTAAGAGGAAAGTTAAGTTTATTCCATTCTTAAATAAGGATATACAAGGAGCACGATCTAACAGAAAAAAAGCAGAGTCCATTCCGGATGGGAATGACCCTTCTATCTAATGGCATTCTACTGTTTTTTGGGTCTCGGCGGGGAACCCACCGAGGTTGCACTGAGTCGCAATTCCATTTTGAAATTGCACCCCAATCTCTCAACCCCCCCCCCCTCCTCCCAACATGATCCCTGGATCATCGTGGCTGATAAATCGTGTCCAAGGTTTCTGGCAGCAACTCTAACTCGTTAATTGGGTAGCTAGTTTAAGCTGGATTCCAAACTTTAGCAGAGGTGACCCACCTTTGTTTTTCTGGGAGCATAAATACAGGGGTCTCTGAGTGTTGCTTGGCCGCACTGAGTGCTTCTTGCGAGTATAGAATATGAATCTTCGAGTTTGGTGAGTGAAGGAATTTAGTGAAGCCCACGACTGGACATGGATCCACAAGTGGAATCTGACCAGTCTGGTGGAGGAAGCCAAAAGGATCTGCAGAGATGGGATGCACTCCCGCTCTCCCTGGCAGGGAGGCTGCAGACGATCAAGATGAACGTACTGCCAAGATTCCTCTTTCTGTTTAGATCCAAATTGATCTTCATCCCTAAGGCCTTTTTTCAAGAGATAGATAAAATGATCGTGGTGTTTGTGTGTGTGTGGGGGGAAGGGAAGGAATCCAAGAATCGGCAAGACTACACCGCAGAGGAGAAGAAAAATGGGCGACACAGCCCTTCCATAGGTGCAATACTACCACTGACAGCCACAGCTGAGAGAGTAAGTGGATGGGTAACAGAACCAAGCATGGGATGGGTAACAGAACCAAGCATGGAATGGGTGAGGCTGGAAGAGTCCTCCTGTGAGGGAACGACCCTCCGAACCCTCGCCACGTTAGTGCCCCCATCCCCCACCCTTCCCCCAGCAAAATACAGGTCCAGCCCTGTGGTAATAGCGACGTTAAAAAGGTGGAACCAGATGAGACAGCACTGCAGCTTAATCGAGATATCCACTAAGGCCCCCATTCTGCGGTAACCACAAATTCCCACCAGCCATGCTGGACGCCACTTTTAAGAATTGGAGCCAGGACGGGCGGGGGTGGAGGCACGCTGACAATCAGGGACTTTTACATGGGAGACAGATACGCAACCCTAGACGAGCTGACGGAAAGATTGGAGCGACTGAGCACACAGAGCTGCGACATTTACAAATAAAAAACGTTCTCCACAAGGAGACTGTAATGTTCTTGTCAGATGGCCTGATTTATATCACAGGAACACTTGTAGCAAAAGCTATAAATGATTTATTAACATTAACTGTGGGTAAAATATGGAATAACAGTAAGATCAAACACAAGCAACTTCTCTGTTCAGCTTCCACCAGCCAGTCTGAGGGGTCACCTGACTCTAACATTCACTTATATACTAATGAGACTCCTAGTGGTCAGTCGGTGAATTACAACTCAACCATGATATCGCTAGAGACGACGAGGTACCCGAGGGCCCTGAGAGACATAATGCTGGATGAACTGCTGACCCGAACAGTATGGAGAAAGGAAAGTGCGGGGACATTTATGGATGATTTTTAGAATAGGTGAGAACACCACTGGATGGAGCAAGACAGAAATGGGAGGGCGAACCTGGGATGGAAGTTGAGTGCGGACTCTGGAATGAAATGAAATGAAAATCGCTTATTGTCACAACTAGGCTTCAAATTAAGTTACTGTGAAAAGCCCCTAGTCGCCACATTCCGGCGCCTATTGGGGGAGGCTGGTACGGGAATTGAACCGTGCTGCTGGCCTGCCTTGGTCTGCTTTGAAAGCCAGTTATTTAGCCCTGTGCTAAACCAGCCCTGAATATGTGACGCACTAAGAAGGGCCAACTCCACCTCATCCTGCGCAAGGCAAAGCCTCATGAAGTTTAAACTGGTGCACAGAGCACACCTAACCAGAACCCGAATGAGCAGGTTCTTCCCGGAGGTGGAGATCAAGTGTGAATAGTGGCAGGGAGGCCCGGCCAACCACGCCCAAGACTTGTCGGGGTCTGGACAACCTTTTCAATGTTGTGCAGGTGAGGGTGGAGCCATGCTCGAGAGTGGCAGTCTTCGGGGTGTTGGACCAGTCAGAACTATATACTAGGAAGAGGGCTGATGCCCTTGTTTGTGCTTCCCTAATCACACGCCAGAGCATCCTGCCTGGCTAGCGATCAGCAGTGCCACCCACAGCTATAGCCTGGCTGGCAGACCTGTTGGAATTTCTCCACCTGGAAAAGATCAAATACACCATCCGAGGGTTGGACAAGGGCTTCCACAAAGCATGGGGGCAATTCATCAGCCTGTTCCAAGACCTGTTTAAGCCATAGCGATTAGAAAGGGAAGGGGGCGGGAGGGGGAACCAATGAGAGCAGACAGGATTGCACAAGGGGATGGGGGAGCTGCAAGAAGGAACCCAGGGATATATCAGGAGGGGACGCGGGAAAAGAGCGAGGGAGGTGCAGGGAACCACCTCGAACAAAGCCATAGGGGTAACAGCAACAATTACAAAATGAAAGAAAGACTACAACACCCATGGCAGAATAAGGGGCCAAGATGGAGCCCGATTAACAATAGGAGGAGGAGTGGGGGGGGGAGCAAAGGAGGGAAAGGGCCGATGAAAGGAGAACATGTAAATTGTCCATAAGAACTGTCTCATTCTGTAAATATTATTAATATTATTTGTTTTATATATCTAATTGTTAAAATTGGAAAATCCTAATAAAAATATATTTTTTTAAAAGCCTCTCGAACTGCTGTTACTACTGGCTTGCTGGGTTTGACACTAGCTACTGAACGAAAAGTAGCAAACAAAAGAACTTGGATTTTATAGCAATTGGTTGCTGTACTTGACTAATCTTCTACCATTCTAAAAACAAAGATTGAATCTCAAAGAATAGATTTGTGTGTCACCCAATCAATAAGAGAGGAAATTTGTTTGAGGTAGAACATGTTTACATATAACACAATCAATTGAAAAAGGTTTGCAGCATAGTATAAGTTAATCAATTTTAATAAATTTGACTTTGGTTGAAGAATAGCCCCAAGTTTACACAAAAAAGTTTTTCAAATTGTATTCCAGAAATTATAACTAAGTGATACATCCAATCATTGCAATTTATCATCTTGGAAAGGTCCGAGACTCATTTCAAATTAGATTCTCCATTCTAGAAAGACAGTCGCAAAATTCTACTGAATGCTACTAATCATTACTAATTATTCAATGACTTAAGCAGGAAATTGTGAAGATTGCAACTTGCGATTTCACCTAGAAGTCTGTAATCAATGATCAATAAGATACTTTGACTGCATAGTATTTGTTTTTAGACCTTTTCTGATGCTTGGCAAAGATAGTGGTTTAACATAAGCTCATGTCTGAGAACTGACATGGATGGCAATGTTCATTGAAAAGAGAAGGGATTGGTGAAGAAACAAACTGAAGACACAAAACTTTGACTGAACTAATCTCTGAGAAAATGAACGTCACCAGAATGAGGTTCATTTGTAGTGTTCTCATGGGCCCTTCTAGTTAAGAGATATGGAGGCACAAGTTGGATGGATGAATGCCAGTCAATCAGGCATCATTTTCTATAGTAAAAATGAGCACATGCTTTGTGCTAAGGTAAAGAAAAAATGTAACACAGGCACCACAGACTTTAATAACTACACAGATGCCAGAATGTTACTTTATCCCCAAAACAACCACAGTGAGCTTTGTCTTTGATTCTTAGTATTAGATTGCTGTTCGGCATACTCTGCCTGACTATCTTTTGCTTCAAATAAAAGTACTTTACTGTTACCAAGTGGTTCATGTCAGAGTTTATTACTCTTTTATGAAGAGGCACAATAGCTTTCTGTGGCCATTTAAATACAGCAGCCTGTAGGTATCAGTTCCACTAGACCTCTTGGGCCCATCCCAGTGCAGGACCAACCCACAATGATTGTGCTTTAAAAATTGTGGGAAGGAGCCGATTCCTCGATTCTCACCCCTATTCCCATTACTGTAAATCTTGAAGATTGTGGGAGACGGGTGCTTGCAAACAGTAGTCCTGACATTGCCCGTTCCATTGCGGAACTGAGCATTTTAGACCCCTTGCAATTTTGATGGAATTGTGCCAGCTTTTGAAGGTGACATGGTTCATAGTAGTTTAGAGGTGTCGTGAACAATGGATGAACTCTGATCTGGAGTCAGGAACCTTTTGACAGGTAAATTGAAAAAGTCTTGCCAACTTCATGAGTCATAATTCAATTCTGCATGATAAGTTAAATATGTTTTTAGTGCAGTGATTAATGATAGGACTTTGTTCTTAAAGGGTAAGTGACCATTAAATTGACCAGCATTGTGAAAATAGAGAAGATCCCAGATGCATTAGAGTCATTTATCTATTGGATAATGTGCTCTTTTGCAATAATGAATAACAATATTGAAATTCAGATTTTACTGTGGCAATTGATCTCTGTTCTTGCATCTTTTCATGTAATATCAGCTCAGGTATGTTGCACTGATTAAAAGCTCGAACAGATAGCTTGAGTTCTTCAAACAATTTTTAAGACTTTCATGTATTCAGGTCTGGAGCTTTTGTTGATACATGTGCAATGCAATTTCATTGGGAATGCTTGACTGAGCTCCAAACCCACAATGAATTCTTCTTAGCAGGGGTTGCTGACGCAGCTTGTTGGCACAGTTGTCAAGGGGACTGAGTATATTTCAATTGACAGTTTTATGACACCCTAAGAGAATAATGTTTCTGGAAGCTTCTTATGAGTTCCTGTTTATTTTCACAGTTGTATGAGCATCTCAAAGACTTCCCAATGTTATTCTATGGCTTATGAGGTCTGCACATAGTGGTTATAGGAAGGTGAGAGGTGATATAGGGGGCATGGGGGTGAGTGGGTATAGAGGGGGCCATGCATTGAGGAGACATGCCGGGGAGGGGGGGGGGGGGGGGGGGTGAAGGGACATCGCGTGAAGGCATTATATGGGGTATGGGTTATTGTCATAATATAGTCTTAAGCAGGTCACGGGACACTAATGAAAGCTTAAGCAGGTCATGGGACACTTATCAGACTAGAGGGTTGATATTCCCAAAGGACTGTGGGGAATATGCACTCCCTCACTGAGGGGAGAGCCACCCCCTTCTACATCCTGTATAAAACCGGACTGCCATGATCTGGGAGCTGTCTCTGCTAGTAAAGCTCTGTACTCTTGTTCTGTTGCGTTAAACCTTTTTTCCTTTTGATTCAACCTGCTCGACTCGGCGTGGACTCCTTTCCAGACCTTATAATAATTATGTAGGTGATGGGGTATATGGGTGCCTTTAGGAGACATCAGGATGAGGAAACATATGGAGACTGATGGGGGATAAGGGGTGTGGGTTATGAGGCTTACACTTATCTCCAGAACTGGGCTGATTTCCAGTGTACGCAGGTGAGCCTTTTATCCTGCCCGCCTCGTCATTCACTCCTCTCTCTTTCTGCCTTGGGCCTACTTCAGGAGATGGCAGCACCAGTTCCAGCTCAGTCCCCCACGAATATAGTGGGGCAGGCTCTACCAGGCAGGATCACAATATTAGAAATGGCCCGATTCACGATTCCCACCTCCAAGGTAAAAATTGTTGCTGACCTTTCGGGCATGCCAATTTTTGTGGCTTCTAGAGTGGAAATCAAACCATACTGTTTTTGTGGTCTCTTTAGGAAGTTTTACAATAGATAGGTAGCTTGATAGATAGAAAATTGAATAGACCTTTGAATCCCATGGAAGATATTACAGGGGAGGAGGGAGGCACCACGGTTGAGGTTATTTGCATTGGAAGAGAGACAGATCATGACTTGAATGCTTATTTTTCATTTCAACCTTTGTTACAGCAACATCATCCAATTTTTACCTCTCTTGTTTCAATGCAGCTAGCTTCTCTTCTGCCTCACTTAGGGCAGTTTTTAGAGTCAGTAATTCATTTAGTGAATGTGACGATCGGTTTTGTATTTCTGACTCCTTGCGAACTTTTGCTTCCAGCTGTTCTTCTAAACTCTTACACTTTTTTTCACAAAGCAGCAATTGGTCCTCTTTTTCTTTCATTTCTTTGTGACGTCTGTGATAATAGAAAGAATATTAGTAGTTGATATGATCTTCTGGGCATATCAGTAGTATTGCACAATAGCAAATGAAACCCTATTACTTACTTGGATTCCCCCTCGTCATGTGCACACTCCAGATTTGTTATCTTTGAGAGGAGATCTGCCGCTTCCCTTGATTTATTCCTGTGTGGATATGTAAACAATGATCATTAAATTATTTTTAAATAAGCACCAGACCAAAATTAGAGAACAGATTTTAATTCCTGGCAGGAAACCAGGAGTGAATGGCAATCCCCAGGCATTGAATTTGGAAGCCTGCATAATCCTCCAAGAACTCAGTCCAATTCTGGCCTCCTGTGCCATCCCCTGCTTCCTTCACCCTACCACTGGCGAACAGGAAATGCCATGAGATTCTCGATGCTTGGCCTGGCGAAGCCATCACTGCTAAAAATGTTGATTGGCCCATTTAACGAGGCCCCACAGGTTTCACGCCGCAAATCATGGTTCACCAGCTGATTCACCCGGGACCACTCTCGCCAGACTCCCACTAATAAGTGACAGCAGCACCTAAACTGCTCCTGCACAGCCAATCCCACTCACAGCCTTGCAGCCACGGAGGCCAGCCTCACACATTGGTGACACCAACCTCGGATGACTTTTGGACGCGGTGGAGGCCAGAGCTGGTATCCTGGTCCCTGGGGGTTGAGAACAGTAAGCCACAGGACAGCCACCGTCACCTGGGAGTAAGTGGCAGCTCAGGGAATGTGATCAGGGTAACTGGCACCCAGTGCAGCAAGAAGATCAACAACCTCCACCAGGCTGCACGGGTCACTTTGCACAAGACCCCTGACCGCTCCCCGCCCCCCACAGACTCTCCCCTCCATTACTCTCCTCCTTCACTCCATCTCCCCCCACACAGCCCAACTCCTAGAGCTCCCTCCCACAAATCCCAAGCCCCCAACCCGACCCCCCCTCCCAATATGAGTAACCAAGCGTGCAACTAATGATGCTCCCTCTGTGACCCCGCAGGAGAAGTTGGCCCACAACTGAAGACAGAGGGCCCAAACGGTCGGCAGGGTGCTGGACATCAGGGTCCTCACCCTGTACGAAGAATGGGCCCTGGTGGTTACAGGGGTGGCAGAAGACAGATCGGTCACCAACATGGAGGTCGGTGCACGGCGCAGAGGTAAAGATCCACTGGCCCCCACCCAGATGAACTGACGAACGTGAGTTGTTAATGTCATATGGACTGACCCATCCCTTCCACCGACTACATGTCCATTCTCCTGCAGGACTCCCAGCCGACGGCGCCGGTCCATCTGGGGGGCGCCGGCCCATCCTTTGGTAGATCGCTTTGGCAGATGGTTCCCACTGCAGTTCAATTGTTCAGGGGAAGTTAGCATGTCTGGACAATTGCTCCATAAACCCTTACTTTGGAACTTCCCAGAGGGATTGCCAGTGCAACTTTGAGATATCTAAGAACTTCTTATTATATACTATAGTGTTTCTGTTGCTGCACTCTCTTGCCTCTAAATCAGAAGGTTGTGGTTTCAAGTTCCATTCCAGGGGTTAAGGACAAAGAAAAGTCAAAGCAGACACTCGGTCCTGAGGGAGGGTTGTACTGATCGAGGTGTTGTCTTTCAAATAAAACTTTAAACTGAGGCCCCACCTATCCTCTCATGGTACCATGTTGCTTTGAGCAGGAGAGTTATTCCCCAGTGTCATGGCAATATTTATCCCTCAATAAATAAGACAAAAACAGAGGACTGGATTCTCCGTTTGCTGATGCCAAAATCGGGAAAGGCGATTGGGCGGAGAATAGCTTCCGATGCCGAAATCAGGGTAGGAGGCAGTTGGATGCCAAATCGGAATGCTCTAGCAACTTGAAAATGGCATAAATGCGACGCTTGCCACGCAGGCTGAAGGGCTTATCATTAGCAAGCCTGATACCCGTTGCTCCAGGACCTCCACGATTCACCGCATCCGATGGGCCGAGTTCCCGATAGCGTGGTTCACTTGTGATTATAAAAATTGTGAACCTGGCATCCTGGCTGCTGAGTGAGAGAGAGGAGGTCGGAAATGGCGTGGAGTGATTGCGGGCTGCTGACCCGGACACTGGCAGTATTGGCCGTGGCAGGAGGACACCTGCTACAGGCAGGGGAGGGTGCCAAGACTGGAGGGCAACCCCGAACGCCCCACCTAACCAGCCGGCAACCAACGGGGCACTATCCAAGGCTGCACCCATGGCAGCCCCCAGTGAGGGCAATGCCAGCCAATGGGGGCCCTGGTAGCAGGACCGGGTGCCAAGACTCGGGGCACTGATGGGGCTGTGGTGCAGGGGTGGGGCGGCATGTTTGGTTGGGGCCCACATTGCCAAAAGGAGCCACCATGTATCCCATGGAATCCTAATGTGCACGGGAGTATGCGCCATGTTAACATGTTGGCCTTTCACCCCCTGCAGAGAATGGCATTCAGGCATCAACCCGCAATGCTGGCCACCGTGACGATGGCCGCAGCTCTGCAAGATGCCCTGCGGCAGCATGAGCGGAGGCCGCTCAGAATGGAGACGGAGGCTGCAGCAGAGGAGCGGGCTGCAGAGGGACAGGTGGCAGCCGCTCAGGCTGGAGGGCCAGCCGCCCAACAGGCCGAGGAGAAGGAAGTACCAAGGAGACACCGGGTGAGGCTCCGCCTGTACCGCAACCGCCTGTCATTCGAGGACCTGCCGGACCGGGCACGCAGACGGAGAATGCGGTTGAGCAGAGGGACTGTGAGACACATCTGCCAGATGATGGCACACCTGGCACCACGGGGATATGGGGGAGGACACCCGCTCCTGGCGACCATCAAGGCGATATGTTTGAGGCCCCCCCCCCCCCCCCCCCCCCCCCCCAACCCCGTCTACGGGGCTGGCTGCTGGGCGACTGAGGTTACCCGCTGATGACACCTATTTGGAGGCCACCAACCGACGTTGAGACCTGATACAACGGTGCACATACAGTGACCAGGCATGTGGTTGAGCAGTGTTTTGGAGTCCTGAAGATTCGCTTCAGGTGCCTGGACCATTCAGGAGGGGCCCTCCAGTACAAGGCTAGGAGGGTCACCCACATCGTGGTGGCCTGCTGCGTCCTCCACAATACAGCCCAGCAGAGGGGTGATGTGCTGGAGGAGGATGAGGAGGAAGGGCAGGACACGTCCGACGAGGAGGATGGGGGACAATGAGCATGACGTGGGGCACAGGCAGACACGGGAGGCCGCTCGACGCCATCACCAGGGCTAGCGCGCACGGGACGCCCACATCGCGACACGTTTCACCGACTAGGGAGGGAGCAGAGTTGTTGTCCAGGGACACGGATACCACCATCCAAGACCTACGCTCCCTCACCTCCCACATCACCAAACCACCCACGTGCACACACCCCCTCCATGACACATACCTGCGGTGGCAGTGACAACGGGTCTGGTCCATGGGATGGAGGATGATGACAACCCGCTCTGCAATGAGCTCCAAGTGCTCCACATCCTATGGCAATGTCTGACTCATGCCCACAGTAGCACCTTCCACCTGGTCATCCCTGCATGCTAGCTGGCCAGCCCATCACATGATCCCTGGGGCTGGGTGCTGAGGGGGGTGAAGTGGGGGCGGGGATGGAGAGTGGATCTTGCATGGTCCACCCACGGGGGCCTGCACTGGTCCCCCAACCCTACTCCCCCTGGCCAGCAGTGACCAGCCCACCCCCACAATCATCAGACAGAGCACCAAGGCAGGGTTTAACGGTGTTAACGGGTGTTTATTGTGGAGGAATATACACAGTCTGTGCCCTAGCCACAATAACTCAAATTTGCCCTCCACCTGTGCCAACTGGTGAATAACTTTCTGGCCTTACGGGCCCGAACACTACGCTTAGGTGGTTCTCCAGATGGTACAGTAGGAGTGGAGGCGGCCTGCTGTGCTCATCCTCCCTCGGGATGCCCGATGGCCCCCGGGATACTCTATGAGATGAGGGTGTGAGAGGAGCCATCCCCAGAGGTCCCATCGCCACCTGGCACTGCCAGTCCTGGAGGCCCGCTCTGGTCTCGACCAGCGTCTGTACGTTCATGGCCAAGGAACAAAGGGGCTGGACCATCTCCGTCTGTGACTGCCACCACTCTGAGGGTCTGTGCCACATCAGCCAGTGACTGGGCCACATTCCTCTGGGACTGGGACACCTCCCTCTGGGACTGGGACACCTCCCTCTGGGACTAGGACACCTCCCTCTGGGACTGGGCCACCCCGGCCAGTGTTAATGCCACTCCAGCCAGCGCCTGAGAAATGCCGCTGACGCTCTCAGCCATGGCCTGCTGTGACTGGGCCATGGTGAGGCATGCCGCTGCAATCTCCAGGTGGCTCTGGCACATGGTTGCCTGTGAGAGGGCAGCCCTGACATCGGCTTCAGCCCCCGCCGGCACGAATGCCCAAGGCCTTGCACACACTGACCCATATCCGACACCATCACCCGCATTGCCTCCACCGTGGACGCCACCCATGCAGTGTCGGCCTGGATGGCACGCATGACTGGCAGCAAACCCTGCTCCTGCACGCGGATGGACTCCTCCACCTGCCCCTGCAGATGCTAGACGCTGGCCGTCATCCCCTCTTGTAGTCCCTGGGTTTCTGACTGCACCTGCACTGTGGCTGGGAATGGATGTTCCAGGAGCCCGGAATGCTTATGGACATCAGCTACTTCCTGGGGCTGGCCTGCCCTCCGACCTTCTGACCCCTTGGCTGTTTCTACCTCTACCTGCTGTGCCGGATGCGATGTGTGGTGCGCACCCGATAGTGTCCCAGGAGCCTCTTCACTAATGTGCCCAGCAGAGGTCATAGTCTCTAAGATGGTGGAGAGTGTTGGAGACAGCTGTGGCGGAACGTCCGTGTCCTCCTCTGACCCGAACTCCGGGGTCTCCTGGGTCTCGGGCAGAGGGCTGGTGTTCAGGCTGTTCTCCCCGGCAATGTTCGGCTGTCTGGAGGGCACCGGCTCTGGCACTGGCTGGGGGTCTCCGGATGGACCGGCCACACCTCTGGCAGGTCCTGTAAGACACAAGATGACATATATGGTTAGACAGCGGGCCGGCGGGGGCGGGTGCGAGGTAAGGGTGAAGGGGGTGAAGGGAGAGAGGGGAGTGAGGGGTGTGGGGTCAGGGTTGTGGGGGGTGAGGGGTGTGGGATGAGGGGGCTGAGGGGGAGTGAGGGGGCTGAGGGGGCGTGAAGGGAGGTGAGGAGGAGTGAAGGGGCTGAGGGAAGTGAGGGGGGTTGAGGGGGGGGGTGAGGGGGGTGGGTCAAGGGAGGTGAGGGGGGATGCCCACACAGATGTCATTGGGATCTGCAACTGAGCAGGGACTCACTTGCTCACCCGCCGCTGACCTCCGTGTCGGCGATCTCCCTTTCCTCAAGGTCACTGACCACGTCTAGTGCCCTCTGCTCGGGTATGGTGAGGGACCGCAGGTCTGGTGGGGCCCCTCTGGTCTTCGCCCACTCTCGACGGTTCTGCGCGGCCTTCTCCTGGGGGAAAACATAAACACGACACTATTAGACGTTCCAAAGCATGCAGCTGAGGGGTTGGGTAGATGATGGCATCAGTGGCCAGGGCACCCAGCCATTGCGGCTGGCATGGGTGCTGGCATGTGGGGCAGGGTGTGGGTTCGGCCTTCCCCCGAGGGGGTGTGGGTGGGTGGATTGAGGGTGTGTGTGTGAGGGGGGGTTTGGTGCCATGGGCACAGCGCTGCCTACTCATCCTGGGCACCCTGAGGTGGTCGTGCAGTTTCTTCCGATACTGGATGTTAGTTTCCCAACGGTTGCGCCCAGCCACGGAAAACGGCACGCCTGGTGGTCTTCCTCCCGCGTTGGGGTACAGGGGCATCCACCTCTCCTCCACGGCATCCAGGAGCATCTCCAGCTCAGCGTCCCTGAACCTTGATGCTGCTCTACTTGCAGCTATCTTGTTGACTGGGATGGTGTGTGTGGGGGGATGGATCTTTCAAATGCGGCTGCGGCCCATGAGCCTTATGTGCGCCAATCACAGACCCAGCGAATCAGGCAGCGTTTCACTTGGTAACGGTTACATTCCACGTGGCGATGGTGCTAATCGGTGCACCTGCTGTTCCGTTTTTGCTGTCGTAAAACACCAATGTTTCCACGCCGGCGTCAGCACTTAGTCTCAAAATCGGAGAATCCAGCCCAGAATATCTGGCACTATCACATTACGATTTGTAGGGCTTGCTGTGTGTAAATTGGTTGCCACTTTTCCTGCATCACAGCAGTGACTACACTTCAGAAAAAGAAACTTTCCACTGGTTATAAAGTACTTTGAGACATCCCATGACCATGAAAGGCACTATAGCAATGTAAGTCTGTCATTTTTTTCTTTGATAGAAGCATTCCACAAGCAGGAACAAGGCTCTTCATACTCAGACTTGAAACATAGACAGAAAACTCCCACAAATATACCACAAGATATAACTTGCAGAGATCTTCGGATTTACTTTGCTTCCAGTTACAGAGGAACAAAAAGTAGTGTGCAACAAGACTATAATTAAGTTGGGTGGGGAAGGCTGATTAGATCATAAATCATGACAGCAATGTTTGAACACAGAACAAAACTTTAAGAACTCTAGCCACTAACAGCGGCTGCTGTTAAGTGATGCAAATTTTAGACAGTCAGTAGAATTGATTTAATTTCCAGTAATGGAATATAAGTCAACAACCATGCTTTAATGATCTTTCTACAGTAGTAAAGTGGAATTTCCATAAAATTGTAAAGAATAGTAATGATCTCACAGTAAACGGCATGAATGTTATCAGGATACTATATATTTCCCTTTAACAATTTATTTTAATGCAACAATATTCCCAGGTGTTTCACAACTGGGAATAAAATCTCAGCAGAAGTTAGAAGAAAAATAGGAGAGATGTCGCACATGTGCTGGAATTAGATCGAGTGAGAATTTCAGAATGTGGGAGCAAGGTGGATGTTAGAATAAGGAAGGGAATGGACAGAGTTAGATTAGAAGAAAGAATAAGCAGGATCGGTGGAGGTTACAGAGTTGGAGAGGAGCAATACCAGAAAGAGCTTTGGAGAGAAGAAAGATTTTGAGCAACAGGAAGCAAGTGGATGGTGGCAATGACAAGAGGATAGCCAGGCAGGACTTCGTGGGATAATTTCTCGATGATGTAGATCGAAGATCATAACGAGAGTATTGGAAGAATTACATCTAGACAAGCAGTCCTGTAATCAGTTGGGGGTGGAGGACTGCTGGCTAAAACAAGCACCTTAACAGGACAACCAGTGATTTTCCAGTCACACACTGTCTCAAAGCTATAGGATTGTAATTAATCGGACATGGGATTTCAATCTAGGTCAAAGTTCACAAGAGACTAAAGGTGTGCACAGTTGGGTCCAATTTGAGCAAGAATCCAGGAAGGAGGACGGGAGCTGCTGGCGGGAGCTTTGGCCTTAATAAGGCAGAGCCTCAAAAAGTTTTGGTTCAAATATCAGTTGTGGAATTCCGGTATTAATAGAGATGGGTACCGACAGCATACATTGGAAAAGCCTCTCCAATGTCTGAACAGGATACAAAACTGGCTAGGTCATAGAAGGCAGAGAATAGCAATGGAAAGGTGCTTCTCTCATTGGAGGGCCGTGACTAGTGGTGTTCCGCAGGGATCCGTGCTGGGACCTTTGCTGTTCGTAGTATATATAAATGATTTGGAGGAAAATGTAACTGATATGCTGAGTAAGTTTACAGATGACACAAAGGTTGGTGGAATTGCGGATAGCGATGAGGACTGTCAGAGGATACAGCAGGATTTAAATTGTCTGGAGACTTGGGCAGAGAGATGGCAGATGGAGTTTAATACAGATAAATGTGAGGCAATGCATTTTGGAAAGTCTAATACAGGTAGGGAATATACAGTGAATGGTGAAATCCTCAAGAGTATTGATAGTCAGAGAGATCTAGGTGTGCAGGTCCACAGGTCACTGAAAGGGCCAACACAGGTGGAGAAGGTAGTCAAGAAGGCATATGGCATGCTTGCCTTCATTGACCGGGGCATTGAGTATAAAAATTGGCAAGTCATGTTGCAGCTGTATAGAACCTTAGTTAGGCCACACTTGGAGTATAGTGTTCAATTCTGGTCGCCACACTACCAGAAGGATGGGGAGGCTTTAGAGAGGGCGCAGAAGAGATTTACCAGGATGTTGTCTGGTAGGGAGGGCATTAGCTGTGAGGAGAGGTTGAATAAACTCGGTTTGTTCTCACTGGAACGTCGGAGGGTGAGGGGCGACCTGATAGAGGTCTACAAAATTATGAGGGGCATAGACAGGGTGGATAGTCAGAGGCTTTTCCCCAGGGTAGAGGGGTCAATTACTAGAGGGCATAGGTTTAAGGTACGAGGGGCAAGGTTTAGAGGAGATTTACGAGGCAATGTTTTTTACACAGAGGGTAATAGGTGCCTGGAACTCGCTGCCGGAGGAGGTGGTGGAAGCAGGGATGATAGTGACATTTAAGGGGCATCTTGACAAATACATGAATAGGATGGGAATAGAGGGATACAGACCCTAGAAGTGTAGAAGATTTTAGTTTAGATGGGCAGCATGGTCGGCGCAGGCTTAGAGGGCCGAAGGGCCTGTTCCTGTGCTGTACTTTTCTTTGTTCTTTATATAATTCCTTCAGGATCTCAGGGCACAACAAGTGCCTGATAGCCAATTAAGTAAATTTTAAATGTAGTCATTAGAATAATAAAGAGAAATACCAGTGCCGACTTGAATTTAGTAATTTCCCATAACAGCAATTACATTTTAGATGAATGAGAGGGGATCTCATAGAAACATAAAATCTTGATGGGACTGGACAGGCTAGATGTAGGAAGAATGTTCCCAATGTTGGGGATGCCAAGAACTAGGGGTCATAGCCTAAGAATTAGGGGTGGCCATTCGGGACTGAGATGAGGAAGAACTTCTGCTCTCTGAGAGTTGTGAAGTTGTGGAATTCTCTTCCCTAGAAAGCTGTTGGGGCCAGTTTGTTCAATATATTTAAGAGGGAGCTAGACATAGTCCTTGCGGCTAAAGGGATCAAGGGGTATGGAGAGAAAGCGTGACTGGGATACTGAATTTGAATGATCAATCATGATCATATTGAATGGTGATGTTTTCTATGTTCTATGTGTCTATGCGATACATGGCACAATAATATGTTTTAATTCTATTCCTTGATCAAGACACAAAACTCCTTTGCTCATCCTCAAACACAGCCACAAAATATTTAACATCCAACTGAGAAGGCATACGATTTTGAGACCACACTCTCCATCTGTGAGCAAATTGGTGTGGGTTCACAATCTGGAGAGAATCGAAAAACGCCACAACACCAGGAGGTGAGAAATGATGTGGTAGCCAACCCCCAAAGATGTTGATCCCAGCCCCAATGACATTGAGTCCCACCCACAATGACATCAATGCCCTCCTGACCCCACCCAGCCTCAGCTCACACAATGCAAGGCACAGAAACCCCAAATCACTGCTTGACCGATTGCTGCAGTGTTCTTTAACTTAAGTCAAGAACAAGCCTGTACTAATTGATAAACTGAAACCCAAGCCTACCTGTTGCCAGCATGGTAGAGATGGTCGATATTGTGATCACTGTGTCTTGAGGTGAGAAAACATGAACTGGTTGATGAGCAACGGGATGGAGAAATCAACCGATGATATGACTGCAACTCAGCAGGCCAGTGCAGGACAGAATGAACCAGAAAAAGTCCAGTGTAGGACCAAATTCTCCAATGGAATGGAATGTCCAATTCAAGTCTAATATCAGTGGCTTTGCTCACAACTGTCTGCCAGGATTCCATTCTTTAATTATCCAGAAGAATAAGAAGAGACTTTCTGAAGGCCAGTAAAGAGCGATGGAGGATGGCGATTACTCACTGGTTATAACTGTCTTTATGTGACCACCAGCGATTGTATCAGACCAGCATATATTCTCTCTTGAAGAACATAACTTAGACTGGAAAACATGGTAGACGGGCAAATCTTTTAGAATTTCTTGTATCATCAGTTGTTTGAAATCCATTGCAACTTAGATGGCTTTTCTCCTGCACTTTTTCTTCACAAAATCACCAATCACATCATAGGTTGAAAAATCTTGTAAGGGTGCATTTTCAATTATTAATATTGCTGAACTTGCCAAATGTTCCTAACTCATCATACTTCGTAGATAGTTTCTCACTCTTTTCAACACAAAAAAAGAATGTTCACTGGATGCATTTTTGATATTGTTAAAAAGATCTTCAGAATAGTTTGCACATTTGAAAAGGTTGTCTGAAAACTATAACACACAACTCTGTACAAATGAGCTGGTAACTTCAAAGCACAGAGCTCATCACTATTGATGAAATTAGTGTATTGTTTCACTTCATCTTCAAAAAGATTTGTGTCTATGTCCTCCCGGTAGAATTCAATTGACCTATGACTGCAGCAACTCTCAGTATTCTCATCCAAACTTTTGTTGAAAAGCATGCAAAATAATTCAACAGTCATCTTCATAAATTCACTTCTACTCTGCAATTGCACTGTTATTGAGTCATAAAATGGCATTGACAGTCTCAATGATGATCTTCTCTTTCCATTTTAAAGTGATTTCAGTGTTTCTAGTTTAATGCAAAAAAAAATTTGCCTGATACACTTCTCATCAACAAAGGGACCTGTATTCTTTGTTAATCTTAGTGCCTCTGTTTCCACTGATGTACAATCATTTCGAGCTTCCATGACAAAACCTCTAACTGATGCTAACAATTGTGAAGCATTCAATGAAGCTGTATCCACGTTTTGTAGTGATTTACTGACAGCATTAATTCTTGGAATTAAATGGTTCCACAAAACAGTAACAACAGCAATTCTGTAATTTTCAAACTTCTCTATTGAGGATTTTGCTTCAGTTTGCAAATGTGGTACCTCTGAATTTGATGGGACTATGTTTGATAAGCATTCCTTTATATCAACAAAGTTCAGTCTGAAAGCTAGAGCAACATTTGCATGAGTAGATCACCTGGTGTCACAAATTATTTTGACCATCAAATATTTTCCATGTGCCAGCTCCAAGCATATTCCAGCGTTGCTTGGAAACTGAAAAGCAGGCATACAAGTATGGAACAAAGTCAAAAAAATGTACAACTACCTTCCATGAACCAGCTGCTTTGTTACAGATTAAATTTAAGGATTGACTGGAACATGGCATGAATAATGCACAGAGATTTGCATTGTTCAGTCTTGCTTATAGACCTGAATATTTTCCTGCCATATATGCGGCATTATAAAAGCTCTGCCCATGACAATCTTTGATGTCTAAACCTACATTTGAAATTTTATCCAAAACCGTTGTTTCCAGACATTCAAAAGTGTGGGATTATAGCTGGATAAAACAGAGAAATCACTCGACAGCTTCACCATTGCTGGTCACATATAGAATCATAGAATCTATGGCACGGAGACAGACCCTTCAGCCCAAACTGGTCCATGCCAACCAAAAAAACCTATATAAGCTAACCAGATTTACCTGCATTTGGCCCATATCCCTCTAAACATTTCCTATCCATGTGTCTGCCCAAATGGCTTTTAAATGTTGTCAATGTCCTTGCCTCAACCACTTACTCCGGCAGCTCATTCCAAATACGTACCACCCTCTGTGTGAAAATGTTGCTCCTCAGGTTCCCATTAATTCTTTCCCACCTTAACTTAAAAGTATGCCCTATAGTTCTCGATTCCCCAATCCTGGGAAAAAGACTGAATGCATTCACCCTATCCATGCCTCTCATGATCTTATACACCTCTCAGTCTCCTACGCTGCAAAGAAAAAAGTCCTAGCCTGTCCAATCTCTCTCTATAACTCAGCCTTTTGAGACCTGGCAACATCCTTGTAAGTCTCTTCTGCACTCTCTCCAGCTTAATAACATCATTCCAATAGCAAGTCGACCAAAACTGAACACAATACTCCAGGTGCGGCCTCACAACGTCCTATATAACTGCAATATAACTTCCCAACTTCTGTACTCAATGCCCTGGCAATCTTAAAATTAATGTTAATTTGTCTACAAGACTCAAATCTGGGGCTGGATTCTACGACCCCCCGCCGGGTCGGAGAATCGCCGGGGGCTGGCGTGAATCCTGCCTCTGCTGGCCGCCGAATTCTCCGGCACTGGATATTCGGCGGGGGCAGGAATTGCGCCACGCTGTCTGCGGGCTCCCCCGGGCGATTCTCTGGCCCGCGATGGGCCGAAGTCCGGCTTCTGTTATGCGGTCCCGCCGGCGTGAATTAAACAAGATATTTACCAGCGGGACATAGGTGGCGCGGGCGGGCGGGGTCCGGGGGGGGGGGGGGGCGATCTGGCCCTGGGGGGTGCCCTCACGGTGGCCTGGCCCGCGATCGGGCCCACCGGTCCATGGGCGGGCTTGTGCCGTGGGGGCACTCTTTTCCTTCTGCGTCGAGCATCAGCGTCCACGATGGCCGACGAGGAGGTGACCCCCTCCCCCCCCTGCACATGCGCGGGGATGACGCCAGCAGCCGCTGACGCTCCTGCGCAGACTTCCGCTGGCCGGTGGAGTCCCTTCGGCCCCGGCTGGCATGGCCCCAAAGGCCTTTCCCGCCGGCCAGTGGCGCGCCAACTACTCAGGCGCGGGCCTAGCCCCTAAAGGTGAGGGCTTGGCCCGAGAGGTGCGGAGGATTCCACACCTTTGGGGCGGCCCGACGCCGGAGTGGTTCACGCCACTCCATCCCGCCGGGACCCCCCACCCTGCCGGTTAGGGGAGAATCCAGCCCCAGGTGTTGAATTAACTATTACGGGATAATATTTGGCATATTTTACTTCATTAGTGAATTGGTTTCTGAGCCACTCTGCCATAATAGTGATGAAGTCATTGTAGGTTCTGTGCATTAAAAAGTTGGTATTCCACAATATTGATAACTTTTCAAATGCTCTTTGAGAAGCTCATCAAATTCATTGAGATGTTCAACGCAGGCTAAAAAAATTACCTCTTGACTTGACACTGATGACTCATCGGAGGTAGTCCTAAATAAGACAGCAGTTTGACTGTAGCAACATGTTTCAGCACGTTTTCAGTAAGAGCACTCCTTTTCAAATTGAGCTGATAACACAGAATCAATTCTTCTCGATAATCTACATCTTTGAAGAAATGCACACATTTGTTTCATGATCAGCAATATCTCTTCCAACGTTTCTCCAGTTAGAGCACCCGTCGACAAATGATTGTCTCCCTTTACTAGGGTCAGGGAATAATTTTCAAACATAGGCTTCCTTAGATGTTTCCGGAAAAAAAATCAGCCAATTTCTCCTTTCCGTCATGCCATTCCCCTTCACCCTCAGAAAATGGAACTCATGAAGACATCAAAACTGCTTTCGGCCTCGAACCTCAAACTCTTTTATCAAATTGTCCATGTTACCTATGTTCTTCGTCCTATTTATTATGAAATATTCAATCCTACCCAGTGGAACAGACTTGGGACATAAGGCAATGTCTTCAGGGTAGGTTTCTTCCCTCACTTCAGCAGCAGAAGAACAATGAGCTTGAGCAGTTCAGAATCCACATCTTGTTACTGTTTTTCAGATGTGCTGTCTCAGCAAATCAGCAGGTCGAAGTTATCAGGCAAGTCACTAAAGCTTTTTGTGGATGTTGTTGAGGATGAATGTGCAATTTGAATACTGCTCAATACTTCAAACTTGTTAAAGTAAAGTGGCAAACAGTCCTTTTGCTGAGCTTTGTCCTCTTGCCTCGCCTTCAACTTCTTGCATTTTTGACTTCCATCGAATCACAGAATCCCTACGTGCAGAAGGAGGCCATTCAGCCCATTGAGTCTTCACCAACCCTCCAAAGGGTTGCTCCAAAGAGCACTCCACCTAGGCTCAATCCCCCGCCTTATCCCAGTAACCCCACCTAACCTTTGGCCACTAAGGGGCAATTTAGCATGGCCAATCCACCTAACCTGCAAAGCTTTGGACTATGGGAGGAAACCGGAGCACCCGGAGAGAACACACATTGACACGGGGAAAATGTATAAACTCAACACAACAGTCACCCGAGATCGGAATCGAACCCAGGTCCCTGATGCTGTGAGGCAGCAGTGCTAATTACTGTGCCACCATGCTGCCCTAATTCTAGATTCATAGTGATTCTTCATATTGACTGGGGATGATCTGTCTTAATTTCACCGATTCACAAATAAGTCTTCAGAATCTGTCGAATGAAGCAAGAGCTGATTGTCTAAGCTGCTCAAAAACAGTGACAAATTAAATATAGCTTATGAGTTGGTAGGGGTAGTCTTCAAAAATTGTGAAAAGAATTATTGTGAGGATGACGCAGAGTTTGCTGCAAAAATCCTACCAGAGTAACTGACTTTTGGGAAAGCTGACGGGCCTCACGGTAGCATGGTGGTTAGCATCAATGCTTCACAGCTCCAGGGTCCCAGGTTCGATTCCCGGCTGGGTCACTGTCTGTGTGGAGTCTGCACGTCCTCCCCGTGTGTGCGTGGGTTTCCTCCGGGTGCTCCGGTTTCCTCCCACAGTCCAAAGATGTGCGGGTTAGTTGGATTGGCCATGCTAAATTGCCCGTAGTGTAAGGTTAATGGGGGGATTGTTGGGTTACGTGGGTTTAAGTAGGGTGATCATTGCTCGGCACAACATCGAGGGCCGAAGGGCCTGTTCTGTGCTGTACTGTTCTATTCTATTCTATTCTATTCTATTCTGTGATGTCGATGGATGGATGCCGGATATTATAAAAGCCACCGCAATTGATCAGAGAGAGAAATGAGAAAAAAGGCAGTAAATTCAACATGCAAAAACAACAAGAAGAAAGAAGATGTTGGTTGCTGCCCAGTCCTCTCACTCTCAGCCCTGCTTGGCTGGCCTCTTACTCTGGTCGAGTCGGCCCACTCCTGTTGGCCACTGCTCCGATAGCCAAAGATAGGACGCTGGCGCTTGCCTGTCCTTCTTCGCATCTCTTGGCTACAGCTCTGCTCAACCAATAGCTCTCGTTCAGCTGGTCGGGCCTCGAGTCTTGACCCTCGATGATCACATGGATGACTGACTGGTTGCTGCTGATGACTATCTGGCCTAGCCTTTGCTCTCTCTCGCGCACCCCAGCCCGGTCTGCTGCCTAACCCAGCATTCTCGCTCTGAGCCCGTCTGGCCTCTGGCTCTTAGCCAGTCGCCCTGCTGGCCGCTGCTCCTTGATTCCCTGAGATATTATGTTTGGTGTTTGTCTTCCATTCTTCATACCTCCTGATTGCTGCTCTGCTCAACTCTTGCTCAGGTGGCTGGGCCGCAAGCCACGACGACCATGTGTGCTCCTGGCTGGCTGCCTGGCTGCTGTCTGGCAGCCTGGTGGCCACTGTACTTTTGGTTGGTTGCCCTCCCTCCTCACCCCTGGGCTGGAGGTCGAGAGTCGCTCTGCTGCTCCCCTCGACGACCGTTGGTCAGCATCTCCTCCTCACCTCGCTGAAGACTTTGTAGACTCGCACACCAGTGTTAGATCTGATGTTTTACATCTTTACTCAAACAAAGTTCTGAAACTTCACACCAATTCACAAGATTAATGCCTGAACTGCTCTAAGTCGCCACCACCTCTTAACCCTTGTCAAATTGTTTTCATGCTCTAAAGGGAAGTCCACCAATTAGAGTCCAATGTTGTTCTGTATTGCCTATCTAATTGAATTAGATAGTCTAATTCTTGAGCCTATCTGCAAATTTAGAGTTACAAAGACTCTGACTGGTGTTCCCATGGTGTTCCCACCACAACAGTCACCTCTCCGTATGGGCCATCCCCATTGGCCGGGGCCCCGCGCTGCAGCACTGTGTGTTTCATAGAAAGCCTGCCTCTGCGGGTGACTGTGCCCTTTCATGCCTATTATTCGTTTCTGTCCTATGGGGATACAAATGGGGAGATTGTAGTAGAGGGTCCTGCCAGTTCAAATGGTTGAGGAGTGGCATACATGAGAGTAGGGACGTGAGGAGCAGAGTTGAGACTGGGGTCACCAAGGTGCTTGGTGGTGGTTGGAGGGGGGGTGGGGCATTACTGCCCCGTCCTCTCCTGCAGGATGCGGTACTTATTGAAGCTGCAATGCCCTTCCAAATGGGGTGGTCACTTTGCTGGTGGGCCTCTTTCTGGAGTGTGGGTACAGGACATCCCCCCTCTGCTGCACACCATCAAGAGTATAGAACATAGAACAGTACAGCACAGAACAGGCCCTTCGGCCCTCAATGCTGTGCCGAGCCATGATCACCCTACTCAAACCCACGTATCCACCCTATACCCGTAACCTAACAACCCCCCCCCCCCAACCTTACTTTTATTAGGACACTACGGGCAATTTAGCATGACCAATCCACCTAACCCGCACATCTTTGGACTGTGGGAGGAAACCGGAGCACCCGGAGGAAACCCACGCACACAGGGGGAGGACGTGCAGACTCCACACAGACAGTGACCCAGCCGGGAATCGAACCTGGGACCCTGGAGCTGTGAAGCATTTATGCTAACCACCATGCTACCCTGCTGCCCTCTGAAAATTGCAGTGCTGGCATTGTGGCAGTCATACCCTTGAATAGATCTGAAACAAGTGCTGGGAACGCGTTTATCTGGACCTCCACAATGATTGTACTGACTACGTTTTCCTGAGGTGAGAGAATCAATGGGAGGTCGCCTAGAGCACAGCATGATTCACTTGGGGAGAACTTTTCTTTAAAAGGTTCAAAAGTCAGTGAGAAATCCCACTGACGGTATGCACTGTTTTTCTCACCAGGACTGACACTTTGCCATTTTTTGATAGGAGTCCGCCCAGAGTCTTGATCTAATACTTTTGTAGCTTCAATATTCCATGTCGTATAACAGTTCATTATAAGGCTGTACTCGAAATGATGTAAACTTTAAAGCTAGTATTTTCATAAACCAAAGCTTTTAAGGAGAATTTTGATCTGAAACTTAAAACTATTGTACTGTTAGGAATCTTCACTCTGATGCGACCATCAATTCACTCGAGCCAAGAGAAGTAAACCGTGGCTTTAATCAACTTAGAACAGTGCCTGCCTGTGACTGATCCAATACTGAGAACTGCCTACAGGTCGACTGCTCTTTATATCTCCCTTCAAGGGGAGGAGCCATGGACGGAGTCCATACATGCCCAACATGTTCCCCTATGGATAACGCCATACAATGACCCATAGGAGAAGCCCACAATGGCAACAGCATAGCACAGATACAAATACAATGGTGGATTATTGGCATAATACATTCATTACATTCACCCCCTGCTAAGAAAATGAAGTCCGAAGAGGTTCATAAGTTCAGCCGGTCCGGCCCACGGATTGTGTGCTGTGATCGCCGAAGCTCTGGCGTTGTTGCTGGCCCGGGTGTCGAACTTGTCCATGCTGGCATCAGTAGTGAGGGCGCCGGTGCGGGTACAGACGTGGATTCCAGGAGCATCTCTTTTGGAGCTTCATTCCTGTGGATCGGTGAAGGGGGGATGGAGGGCGGGAGGGAGCGCGGTAGCCATATAGGGGAGGGGGCGCTGGTCATGGTAGGTTGGGCGGGCGGTGGTGGTGGTGGTGGAACGGGCGGGCGCCAGGTCCCAGAGGGAGACCGTATCCTGTCGGCCTTCGGGGTGTTCGATATAAGCATACTGGGGGTTGGAGTGCAGGAGCTGGACCCTCTCTACCAGAGGATCGGACTTATGTCATGCTCCTGACGTGCTTTCCGAGTAGGACTAGACCCGGTGTCTTCAGCCAGGACGGAGGCGAGGCCCCTGAGGTGGATCTTCCAGGGAAAACAAATAGGCGGTCATGAGGGGTCTCGTTTGTGGCCATGCAAAGTAGAGACCTAATAGAGTGGAGCGCATCGGGGAAGACCTCCTGCCAGTGAGATTCTTGGACCGCAGGGTCAGTAGGACGGTCTTCCAGACCATTGCGTTCCCCCTCTCCAGCTGCCCGTTTCCCCTGGGGTTATAATTGGTAGTCCTCCTCGAGGCGATGCCCTTACTGAGCAGGTACTGACACAGTTCGTCGCTCATGAACGATGAACCCCGGTCACTGTGGACATAATTGGGGAAACCAAACATGGTGAAGACACGATGTAGGGCTTTAATGACGGTGGAGGTGGTCATGTTGGGGCAAGGGATTGCAAAAGGGAAGCGGGAGACCTCATCAATAATATTGAGGAAATATATATTGCGGTTATTGGAGGGGAGAGGCCCTTTGAAATCGATACGATCCACGCAGATCTGGCAGTCTCTGGTCATGGCTCTGACCTCCTCGGTGGAGTAGGGCAGGTTGCGGGCCTTGATATAGTGGATAAGCCGGATGACCCCCAGGTGGCAGAGGTCATCGTGGATAGGCCGTAGTCGGTCATCTTGCGCGCTGGCGCATGTGCCGTGGGACAGGGCATCTGGGGGCCCGTTGAGCTTCCCAGGACGATATACTATATCGTAATTATAGGTGGAGAGTTCGATCCTCCACCTCTAGATCTTATCGTTCTTGATTTTGTCCCGCTGAGTATTGTCGAATATGAAGGCTACCGATCTTTGGTCGGTGACGAGGGTAAACCTCCTACCAGGGAGGTAGTGCCTCCAGTGCCATACGGATTCCATGATGGCTTGGGCCTCCTTCTCGACTGAGGAGTGCCGAATTTCGAAGGTGGTGAGGGTGCACGAACAAAATACTACCGGTCTGCCTGCTTGATTGAGGGTAGCGGCGAGAGCGACCTCTGATGTGTCGTTCTCCACCTGGAAGGGGTCGGTCCCGTCCACTGCGAGCAGCGCGACTTTGGCGATGTCCGCCTTAATGCAGCTGAAGGCCTGGCGGGCCTCAGTTGCCAGTGGGTAGATGGTGGCCTTGATTAGTGGGTGGGCTTTGTCCGCATAGTTGGGAACCCACTGGGCATAATATGAAAAGAACCCAAGGCCATCTTCAGGGCCTTGGGGCAGTGGAGCAGGGGAAGTTGCAGGAGGTGGCGCATACGGTCAGGGTCGGGTCCTAGAACTCCGTTTTCCACGATGTAGCCGAGGATAGCTAGTCTGGTTGTGCGGAAAACGCATTTCTCCTTGTTGTACGTGAAGTTTAGGGTTTGGGTGGTTTGGAGAAATCTGTGGACGTTCGTGTCGTGGTCCTGCTGATCATGGCCGCAGATGGTGACATTTTCCAAGTACGGAAATGTGGCCCGCAGCCTGTACTGGTCCACCATTCGGTCCATTGTTCTTTGGAACACGGAAACCCCATTCGTGACGCCAAAGGGGAGCCGGAGGAAATGGAAAAGATGGCCGTCTGCCTCAAAAGCCGTGTAGTGGCGGTCTTTCGTGTAGTGGGAGCTGGTGGCATGCAGACTTCAGATCCACCATGGAGAACACCCGGTAGTGTGCGATCTGGTTTACCATGTCTGCAATCCGTGGAAGAGGGTACGCCTCGAGTTGCGTGTACCGGTTTATGGTTTGGCTGTAATCTACAACCATGCGGTTCTTTTCCCCGGTCTTGACGACCACCACCTGAGGTCTCCAGGGGCTATTGCTGGCCTCGATGACTCCTTCCCGCGAGGACCTCGGGACCTTCTCGCTGGACCTCGGACCTGATAAAAGTCCTGTCCAGTATGTTATACCGCCTGCATCTGGTGGTGACTGGTTTGCATTCAGCGGTGAGGTTTGCGAAGAGTGGGGTAGGGCCGACTTTTAGGGTCGTGAGGCTGCATATGGTGAGTGGGGGTAGGGGCCCTCCGAACTTCAGGGTTAGGCTCCTGAGGTTGCATTGGAAATCTAGTCCCAATAGGAGAGGAGCGCAGAGGTCTGGGAGCACATATAATTTAAAATTGGCGTACTCGGCGCCCTGTATTGCTAGGGTTGCGGTAGTGCACGCTCGGATTTGCACCGAGTGCGACTCAGAGGCGAGGGAGATGGTTTGGTGCGCTGGGAAAATTGTGAGCAAGCAGCATCTTACCATGTCCGGGTGAATGAAGCTCTCTGTGCTCCCGGAGTCGAAAAGGCAAGGCGTCTCGTTCCCGTTTACCCGGACGGTCATCATAGAGCTCCAGTGGTGCTTGGATCGCGACTGGTCCAGGGTGACTGCGCTGAGTTGTGGGTAACCGGCGTGATCGGAGGTGCTGGAGCAACTCCGTGATGGCTGACTTTGTTGATTACGTGTCGAGTGGCGTAGCAGATGGTGTCCAAGATGGCGGCCCCCATTGGTCGAGCGTGGCCGGCCGCGTGGGGGAGGATGGCCAAAATGGCGGCCCCGTGAGTCGCACATGCTGTGAGAGCTGGAAGATAGCTTCCCCCACGGATAGCACGAGGCTGATGACGCATTTGCAGGGGGTGGAGTCGGCAGACACGCTGCCACACTGCGGGGTCTGCGGGCCTGTAAGTCTGAGGATTGGGCCTGTGATTTAGAGTTCTTGGACCTGGCCAGGCAAACTTTGGCAAAATGTCCTTTTCTCCTGCAGCTACTGCAGTTCGCGTTACGGGCTGGGCAGTGCTGCCGGGGGTGTTAGGACTGGCCGCAGAAATCGAAGGGTAGCCCCCCATGATGGGCGTGCGGCCGCGCGGCACAGGTCTGGGGTAGTCTTTGGTTGGGGGTCCACGAGGGGGTTGCGTGGTCAGCTGCATTAAGCCTCTGCGTTAAGGCTCTGGAACGCTACTTCCAGAGAGGAGGCTAACTTTAACGTCTGATCCAGGTTCAGGGCCCCCTTTTCGAGTAGGCGCTGTCTCACGTAGTTGGACCAGACTCCCGCCACGTAGACGTCTCGGACGGCGAGTTCCATATGTTGAGTGGCTGTAACGGCCTGGTAGTTGCAGCTGCGTGCGAGGACTTTGAGGTCACGTAGGTAGTCTTCTAGCAATTCCCCGGGACGCTGGCGGCAAGTGGTGAGGATGTGTCGCATGTAGACCTCGTTCACGGGCTGTACATAGAGGTGTTCAAGCATCGTGAGGGCGTCTGCGTAGGAGGAGGCCTCGTCGAGTTGAACAGTGATTCGATGGCTCACTCGTGCATGGAAGAGGCTCAGCTTCTGTTCGTCGGTGACGGAAGGAGTGGAGAAGGCTGCGAGATAGGCCTTGAAGCAGCGGAGCCAGTGCGAAAAAATTTATTTCGCCTCCGCGGCCTGTGGATCAAGTTCCAGTTGGTCAGGTTTGAGGGCCGATTCCATAGTTGCTTTTCAGTTGATTAAATTGATGCGACCATCAATTCACTCGAGACAAGAGTAGAAGTAAACCGTGCCTTTAATCAACTTAGAACAGTGCCTGCCTGCGACTGATCCAATACTGAGAACTGCCTACAGGTCGACTGCTCTTTATACCTCACTTCAAGGGGAGGAGCCATGGGCGGAGCCCATACATGCTCCAACATGTTCCCCTATGAATAATGCCATACAATGGCCCATAGGGGAAGCCCACAAGGGCAACAGCATAGCACAGATACAAATACAAAGACAACAGCACAGATACAAATACAATGGTGGATTATTGGCATAATACATTCACCACGCACCCCACAACTTCCCGAGTGACAAATAGGCTGTGCAAAATATTGTCATTTACCTTACCTCAGAACATTGAAAATATATTTATGTAACTGATGCCAGAAGGACAACAAATTAAATATATATTTTTTTATTAACGGGCAATTTAGCATGGCCAATCCACCTACCCTACACATTTGTGGGCTGTGGCGGTGACACGGGGAGAATGTGCAAACTCCACATGGACAGAATCGAACCCGGGTCCTCGGCGCCGTGAGACTGCAGTGCTAACCACTGCGCCATTGTGCCACCCCAACAAATTAAACATAGGAGTATCCTTAATTATGTTCTATGTTGGTACTAGCTAAGGAACAGTTGCAGAGTCATAGATATACCTGAACAATAACTGTTTATTGTAAGAACATAACTATTTATAGATGTACAAGACTATAGGTAGTACTCAGTCTTGGCCATGAGCTTTCTCCTTCTCGATTCCCAGTCGTGTAACTCTCTCATACATCATGTAGATGGTACTATTTCTCTAGTCCCAAACATTAACTCCTTTATCCCTGAACAACCTAAAACTACATCTCCTCCAAAATCTTTGCCCAGATATATTATACAATTCTATTTAAATATGACGGCACAGTGGCTAGCATTGCTGCCACACAGAGCCAGGGCCTCAAGTTTAATTCCGGCCTTTAGTGACTGTGTGGAGTTTGCACTTTCTCCCATGTCTGCATGGGTTTCCTCCGGGTGCTCCAGTTTCCTCTCATAGTCCAAACAAGAGCAGGTTAGTAGATTGGCCATGCTAAATTGTATACAGGGATGTATAGGTTAGGTGGGGTTATGGGGTTGCGGGGATAGGGCAGGGTAGTGGGCCGAGGTAGGATGCACTTTCAGAGGGTCGGTACAGACTTGATGGGCCGAATGCCCCCTTCTGACCTGTAGTAATATTAAAAAATATATATATGTATCAAAGATGCATGGCTGGATTCTCTGTTTCAGCGGCTAAGTGCCAGCTGAAACGGAGAATTTGCAGGCGTTTTACGACGCCAAACTCGGCGCCAACCCTCACCAATTCCGGGACTGGTGAGGGGCTAGCATTGGCGCCAGGTGAAACTCCCCGCTCCCGCGCTGAAAAGCGGCCGGAGAACGGCCGGGTCAGTGGCTGCGCATGCACACGACGAAGACCTGCTGCGGTCGTACCATACAACATGGCCCCAGCCATGCACGGACCCGACCTGCCAAATGTGACCCGACAGGCCACACACTGCCCACCCTCAACAGTCCATCCTCCCAGCCCTCGTGGAAGCCACCACCGGCCAGCGGCATGGTTCCCGGCCGAGTGTGGTGGCGCTGGACACAGTCCACAGTCGCCACGTCGGGTTCCCGACCGCTCAGACCATACATCAACGGCACGGTCGGGAACTCGGCCCATCGGGGACTAAGCATCACGGGAGGGCCTGCCGATGTCGCACCAGGGTCATTGCAATGACGTGCGGTGCGCGACGTGATGACACCATTTCATAGGTGGCAGAGACTCAAAAACTGGCGTCAAACTGGCGCTGCTTCCAATTTGGCCGTTGGAATGGATTCTCTGCCCGATCGCCGATTACGATATCGGCCCGCCCTGATTGTGTCCTTGCGAGGCTTGGAAGATTGGTAGTCTCCCCTTTAACTTCTTTGCTTCGACTTGGTTGATCTTTAGTAAGAGTTGGAGTATCTGGTGAATTGACAGCTTGACTCTCAACAATCGGTCTTCCCAAATATACAATTAAATGTTTTCTTATCTGGATCTAAACTCTCTTTCCTCTCCTTGCTGTTGTACCTCTCTTGATCTGATGGTGTCTCTTTCATGGTCTGATGCTGTGGGCTTATCCCTTGTTTTACATTGACTATTTTCCTTGTCCCTTTTATTTTGAGTTGACCCTGGTTCCTTTTGATGGTTTTGTCCACTATTCTTTGCCTCTGGTTCAAGATTTGGGAAATACAGAATTGCTGCACATGGAGTAACTGTGTAGGCAAGATAGAAAGCTGTGAGGATCATCATCTTGCTGACCCTCAAATTCAATAACTCCGGTGTGGCAGGAAGGTCTGTCCTCCAACATGGAAGAGGTGGACATAACCTGGTTTGGTTCTGTATCTGGTTCTGGAGTCGTATAACTGCTCGCACCCTGGTTACCACTTTGTGGTGGATGGATAAGTATAGAACATAGAACATAGAACAGTACAGCACAGAACAGGCCCTTCGGCCCTCAATGTTGTGCCAAGCCATGATCACCCTACTCAAACCCACGTATCCACCCTATACCCGTAACCGAACAACCCCCCCCCCTTAACCTTACTTTTTTATTAGGACACTACGGGCAATTTAGCATGGCCAATCCACCTAACCCGCACATCTTTGGACTGTGGGAGGAAACCGGAGCACCCGGAGGAAACCCACGCACACAGGGTGATATAGATGAGCTTAACTGGATTGGAATGGATTGGATTGGATTTGTTTATTGTCACGTGTACCGAGGTACAGTGAAAAGTATTTTTCTGCAAGCAGCTCAACAGATCATTCAGTACATGGAAGAAAAGGGAATTAAACAAAATTCAAGAAAATACATGAGAATACATGAGAATACATAATAGGGCAACACAAGATATACAATGTAACTACATAAGCATTGGCATCGGTTGAAGCATACAGGGTGTTGTGTTAATGAGGTCAGTTAATAAGAGGGTCATTTAGGAGTCTGGTGACAGTGGGGGAGAAGCTGTTTTTGAGTCTGTTCGTGCGTGTTCTCAGGCTTCTGTATCTCCTGTCATATATCAACTGCTGTCATATGAATATAGTATTGTACCAACATATCCTCCCACCTAGATTTTGTCTACTAACCTCTCTTCTGATGCTGTGAGTCATGATGGGTCATGGTTGCACTCAGGTACCTTGCAGGTTCAAACAAATCAGTACCACTTCAGGAAGAATGTTTATTTTCCAACAGCGTGGTAGTTAGCAATACTGCCCCTCAGCGCCAGTGACCCAGGTTCAATTCCAACCTTGAGTGACTGATTGTGTGGAGTTCGCACAGTCTCTCCGTGTCTGCGTGGGTTTCCTCCGGGTGCTCTGGTTTCCTCCCACAGTCCAAAGGTGTGCAGGCTAGGTGGATTGGCCATGATAAATTGCACCCTTAGTATCCAGCGATGTGCAGGTTAGGCTACGGGGATAGGGTGAGGTAGGTAGGGGAGTGGACCTGGGTGGAGTGCTCTTTCGGAGGGTCGGTGCAGATATGAAGGGCCGAATGGACACCTTTGAACATCTTCTTGGAAAAAAGTTATATTAACTGCCTCAGTGACTGTTTAGAAATCAGCACTGAAGTCCCAGTCAAGATCATCAGAGCAGTTCATCAATTTGAGAGGATTTAGTATTATTGATGATTATCAGTACATTGACACATTCCGCTGTTTTGATGAGGCTTAGGTCATCAAATTTATAGTGCAGAAGGAGGTCATTCAGCCCATCGGGTCTGCACCAGCCCTTAGAAAGAGCACCAAAGAGAAAATGCTGGAAAATCTCAGCAGGTCTGGCAGCATCTGTAGGGGGAGAAAAGAGCCAACGTTTCAAGTCCAGATGACCCTTTGTCAAAGCTTTGAAACGTTAGCTCTTTTCTCTCCCTACAGATGCTGCCAGACCTGCTGAGGTTTTCCAGCATTTTCTCTTTGGCTTCTCTTTGGTTTCAAATTCCAGCATCCGCAGTAATTTGCTTTTACTTAGAAAGAGCACCCTATTTAACCCATGCCTCCACCCTATCCCCATAACCCAGTAAACCCACCTAACCATTTGGATACTAAGGATCAATTTAGCATGGATAATCCACCTAACCTGCACATCTTTGGACTGTGAGAGCACACATGCATTTTGACTCGAAAGAGAGAACTCTTCCGTATGAATATAACAGACGGGATTCTTCATTTGGGAGACTAGTGTGTGGTGATTGTATATCTGGATAGATGCAATACAACTGAGCAAGCACTAGAGGGAGCACGAGAGAGATATAAATACAGACGAACAGGAAGTCAGGACACACTTCACAGGAACGGGAGCTGGTAGCATGACAGACTAGCAGCATGGATGTAACTTTAAGGTAAGCACTGAAGAGAGAACAAACTCACAATAATGCATCTACTTCAACTTTAAGACTACGAGCTTTATTAAGACACAAGGAACAACACATGGTACCAGGTCTGGCTTCAGAACGCTTACAATAAGATTACACAAGCTGCAGACACAGAAAGACCAAAATGGCAAGGAAAACTCCTACTGGACATTCGACGTGGGAAGACTTCGCTAATTTGATGAGATTGATTGGAACCCCACCTCAGCTGAACACAACCGGTAATTTAAGTAACGAATGGAAAATATTTAAACAAATGTTTGATATATATAACATAGCTAATGATTTAAAAGCAGCCTCAGAAGAAATGAAAATAGCACTGCTCATCGCAGGACATGAAGCTAGATAAATATATAATGGCTTTAAATACTTGAAAGGTGAAGACAGAACCAAATTAGAAGTAATACAAAAAAATGTGAACAGTACTGTATGCTTAGAGACCAAACTCACAGGGACTGAGTGATGCAAAACTCAAACAATTACTATCAGAACAGAAAGGGTTTAGTCCTGAAATCGCAAGTGAAAAGTCCAGATCGAAAGGAAAAAGTAACTTTAACTTTTTAGAAAGAAAAAATGCAGAAATCAACTGTAAAATGGCGTCCGAGCACATTTTACAGTCTCTGGGGAACAAAGGACGAAAATCTGCGTCTGCGCATGCGCAGGAAACAGAAGCTGCGCATGCGCAGTTAAAATTAGCCGTTTTGCATTCTGTGCATGCGCAAGCCGGGCATGCGCAGTTAAAAAAAGTTTTGGTCGCGGATCGTTCTGCGCATGCGCAAGCCCAGTTGAAAGGAAAGATCGCACCATTCAAAGATGGTTCTGTGCATGCGCAAGTCGCGCATGCGCAGTGGACTAAAAACCGCACAGTAAAGAAAGATTGAATTGCGCATGCGCAATCGATTCCTATGCATGATGTCACAAGCGCCATGCTGTCAGAGGACCCGGACCACGCCCACTTAAAAGGGAAATGCCTGAAAATTGAAAACAAGAAACTTGAAGCTGTAAAACCCAATTTTCTTACCTCAAAAGACAACAAAACGCCTGAACTTACACCAGCAGTTGAAAATAACTCTCACAACACCCTGGAACAAGCAGTCTGTACCACCCAAAGTGAAGAGAACAAAAACAATTCCAAAACAAAAAAAGATGAAGAAAACAAGACCAAATCCGAAACAAAAAAAGATGATTTGTTTTTCGAACAATACTACTCAGGCATGGCTGAGTTGGCTGAGTTATTCGGTTATGCTGATCACAGCATCAGCAACACAATCGCAAAGCTCACCACGACTCTACTCATGGTAGCTGAATCCAATACCATGGTGCCATGGCAGATCGTTGATACATTGGATGACAGCAATACCCAAGACGAAGACGACGCCACACAGAGAGCACAGAAAGACTCCACAGAGAGAGTGACGCAAGCCTCCTCAGACAGCTTGTTGAAAGACTCCAAAATGGAAGCAAGCAAACACTCCATAGCGAACACCATGCATGAACAAGACCATAAAGGTCAACCCACCGTATCTGAGCAACCACAAGCAGACTATGAAAGTCTACCAAGCTCACATAATCAAGAAGAAGACAATGTAAATCTACCCACTGCATGTGAAAACAGTGACAACGTGATCACATTCGACATACAGGAGGTGCAGGATCACAGCGAGACTGACAGATCTCAGCTTCTCTGCACAGAAGCACAGAGTACGGCTACTCATGAGTCCAGAGAGACCACGTCAATAGAAATCATGAAGATTTTGACTCCAGAAGAGGAGCACCAAGACCAACACAAGAAAATGAAATTGTGAAGATTTGACTCCAGAAGAGGAGCACCAAGAAAGCAAAGAAGAGGAATCAAATCCATCCCAAATGACTCCAGAAGAGGAGTACAAAGGAAGCAAAGAAGAGGAATCAAATCCACCACAAATGACTGATGTCACCAGCACCAATGCAACATCAGATCATTCTCACCATTCTCAAGATGAAACGTTCAATGTAACAGCTACCACAAAGGACACTCGCACCAATAACTGTGACAATGACTCAAATTATTCACATGGAACACTCATCGAGCGCAACAAGAAAAACAAGAAGCACAGAAGAAACAAGAACAACAACAGCAAGAACAAAAGCAACATGAAGCGCAATAAGAACAACAAAAATCGCAGGGAGCAGTGCAGAAACAAGAACAACAACAGCAACAACAAAAACTACAAGCACAACAACAAAAACTACAACAAGAACAAAAACAACAATAAGCATAACAAAGACAACAACAAGCACGACAAGAACAACGACGAAAACAACAAAATCAGAAGCAACAAGAACGACAATGAAAACAACAAAGACAGAAACGACAAAAACAACAACAAGAACGACAATGAAAACAACAAAGACAGAAACGCCAAAAACAACAACAAGAACGACAACGAAAACAACAAAGACAGAAATGACAGAAACAACAACAATGAAACAACGACTTGTACAAAATAGTACAACTCTGCACATGAAGGACAATGCCACAGCACACTGCAAAACAATGGCAAGACTACAAACATGCCATGCCATGACAACAAATCTCGCAAATTTCAAGGCTGATGACACACTAAAGCGATACCACAAGCACAGAAAAAAGTCCATGTCAGTCAACATCAGTGGTTCGACCATTCCATATTAAGATTGGACTCATAAATATTAATTGGCTTTGTAAAATATCCAACATGATCATCACTTGTATAGATACACATATCATAAGTAATCTAGCTGTTTTGTACAATTTTCTTTAACAATGTCCAGAAAATATGTAAAGAAAAAAGGGGGGGATGTGGTGATTGTATATCTGATTGGATGCAATACAACTGAGCAAGTACTAGAGGGAGCACGGGAGAGATATAGATACAGACAGACAGGAAGTCAGGACACACTTCACAAGAACGGGAGCTGGTAGCAAGACAGACTAGCAGCATGGAAGAGAGAACAAATTCACAATAAAGCATCTACTTCAACTTTAAGACTACAAACTTTATTAAGACACAAGGAACAACACATAGTGTTCCCGCCAGGGCTCAATAGTGTGCAATTTGCACTTCCATTTGGGGCGCTATTTTGTAAGTGAGTCAGGACAGGCAAATGGACAAGCACCCGGGCAGCGCAAATTGAGGGCAATTCCTGGCCAAGCGAGCATTGGATACAATTGCTGAGCCAGAATTAGCATCAAAGAGTCTGAGAGCCGGAGCTGTTTTTAAGCACTCGACTTACCATACACTCACTGCAGCCCTGAAGATGGCTCAGAGAAGACCTCCCCCCCCCCCTCCCCCCTCGAGTTTGGGAGTCCAAGGTGGACCCACAGCTTCATGCCTTTCCCCATGGTGGGCCACAGACTCAAGTCCACTCTCCACAACAGTGTCAGTGAGATGGTGGCAGAGACAGTCAGTGCTACCAGTCTCACAAGGAGAAGACATCTCGTGATCCTGATGGGCGGGGATCACTGTTGAGGCCTCTGCCAAAGAGGGACAGAGAACCAGGGAGGGTTCCAAAGATGCAGGTGTCCTTTATCTGGGATGAGTCTGCTAATCCTCTGCTTCCAATGCAGTGGGGCAGCATATCTGAGGAGTGCACTAGTAGCTTGAACCATGTAACAGTACTTTTGATGTCCTCAGCCATAGGTCCTTTATCAGACAGGACTGTTACACTAGGTCCTTTATCCAATTTGCAATTAGTGATGTGTCCATTGACACAAATGTCTGCATTGATCTCGCCTCGGAAGCATCGTTGTTCCTCTTTTTGGTGAGATACCTCTACTTCATTGATAGCCTTGTGTGCAAATATTCTCGTGATCTTTTCTGTATGTGGAGTTTTAATTGTGCACATCTTTCAGCCCACCTAGATGCCTGGGCTGAAGGATTTGTTGCCATCGCTGGGATGCCCCAGTTCCAGGTCAATGGCACCATGTTGCCCTGTGAGCACTGAGGCATCAGGAAGTTCACTATGTTAACAGGAAGGGGTTCCACTCCCTGAATATTCGGATCATGTGCAGCCACCGCCTCCGAATCATGCACATGTGTGCCCGCAACCTTGGGAGTGTGCATGACAGCTACATCCTCGGGCATGCGGAGATTCCCAGTGCCTTTAAGAAGCAACAGTGGATGACAGGTTAATTTGTAGGGGCAAGGGATTCCTGCTGAGGTCATGGCTGATGATGCCGGTGTGGAGGCCTGAGACCGAGGTGGAGATCCGACACAATGAGGCCCATGTTGCCATGTGCTGTTGCTGAGCAGTTCATCAGCGTGCTCAAAATGCGGTTCCGATACCTTGATCACTCTGGTGCTGCCTTGCAGTACACCCCAAAGAGGGTCTCCCGCTTTGTGGTGGTCTGCTGTACCCTCCACAATCTAACACAGCAACGTGGTGACTTGAGGGGGAGGAGGCAGGGGGACATGCAGCCTCGTCTGAGGAGTAAGATGAAGAGGATTGGGTGGTCCAGGAGGGGCTGGAGAACAAGCCCGAGGAGGAACCGGAGGATGAAGGACAGGTGGCTCCGAGGGACCAGGGAGACCCTCATCAAATCCAGATTCTCCTCGGATAAGTCAGTGTCCCGCCAGCTCAACACCCCCTCCCGATCATTTTCCTCCCTCCCCCAATCACTCCTCACCCAATTTCTCTTCCTCCCCCCAATTACCGTCTCGATTTCCCTCCCTCCCCTACCAATACCCCTTCCCCCATTTCCCTCCTCTGCAATCCCTTCAGCCCTCCTCCCATTTTCCTCCCTCCCCACCCATTTCCTGTCTTGTTATGCTCTTGGTGCAGCATAAGCTGCTTCATTGATGTTCACTCTGACAAAGGAAGGTTCAGACGTGGAGATAACTTCAACACGTTTATTAAACTATTTATAATTCTCTTACTCAGATTCACCTCTGCTGTTAATCCTTCTATAGCAACTCAGACTGACGAACTAGTCTGCTACAATCCACGTGGTGGGTGTGATGTTCAATCAACTCTGTGTCTGTACTCACTGAGTGTCTCCACTGGAAAGAAGAAGATCATGTGTGCTGTGTCCTTTATATATGGGTTGGTGTAATGCCCCCCTGTGGTAGTGTCACCTCTGTGTGTATCGTGAATGCCCATTGGTCGTGTCCTATCTTACTGACCTATTGGTTGAGTGTCTGTGTGTCATGTCTCTGGTGCTCCCTCTAGTGTCTAGCTAGTCTATGTGTACTTACATTAACCCCTCGTGTATCTACAGTGATGCATGTCACCACATTTCCCACCCCCAAACCCCCCTTCCCCACGTCCCATTTCCCTCGCCATTCCCCATCACATGGTTGGGGGGAGTGAAGGGCAAAAGGGGGCGGGGAGGCCCGCTGTGAAGATTAACATCTCAGAGGCTTCATATTTTCCCTGTGACAGATCATCATTCCCTCCAGCTACAGATAATGCTCCTCACTCTTCTTGATCCTCCGTGGTCTAGTGCTCTGTCTAGGTGTATCCTTAGGATTCATATCAGAGACATCCTGATGCTTTCGGTGCCCTGTGTTCTTTGATAACCTTGGCGGACGACCTCTGGAGGGCCTGGAGCGGGGGGACCCCAGCTGACTTACCAGTTTCACTGGTGTTGGGGCGGTGGGGGAGATTCCAGGGAAATGGAGACCACCATGGCTCCTTGGAGGCAGGCCCTGGGATGGCCTGCAGTGCTTCCTCCTCCCTGACGGTGTTCATAGGGCCCTGGGGACTCCATGTGACGGAGGAGCAGCAGGAGTGAGTTCCAGAGGTCTCTGAGTCATCTGACGCTGGCAGTCCTGGTGACTCCCCATTGTCTGCACCATCGTGCCAACGCCCTACAGTGCTATTGCCCTCATTTTATGCTCCCTGTGGGGTGGGCATATTTACATTAAAACACTTTGCTACCATTGTTTTTAATAAGGTGAGTGAATTCAGTTCATGGAAGAACAGGATATATTTTTGAAGTATTTGTAGCTAGTGTTGATAGTAGTACTCCCAGATCAGGCATAATATAGTTCTTTCCATAATTTCCCATTAAATGTTCCTGGATCAGGGTGAGTACATGTTTGTGGATCATTTGATGGTGTTTGTGTTTTCTTATGCACAATAAGTGTACAAAAATAGCCTTTAAATAACAGATGTGGCGGAAGTGTATCTTGCCTCAAACCCCATAATTTTGGGTTGAAAAGTCCTTCACGCCATGTGAGGCAAATTGGTAAATATCTTATTTCGCATTCACACAAGGCATCAGCTCCATGCAAACAATAGATGTTCTGTGGATTCAAACAAGCAAATTATATTTATATTGTGCCTTTAGGGGCTGGTTTAGCTCACCAGGCTAAATCGCTGGCTTTTAAAGCAGACCAAGCAGGCCAGCAGCACGGTTCGATTCCCGTACCAGCCTCCCCGGACAGGCGCCGGAATGCGGCGACTAGGGGCTTTTCACAGTAACTTCATTGAAGCCTACTCGTGACAGTAAGCGATTTTCATTTTCATTTCATTTAACGTAGTAAAAATGCCCCAAGGCACCTCACAGAAATGTTGTCAGAGAAAACTTACCACCAAATCACCTTAAAGATATTAGGAGATGTGATGAAAAGCTTGGTCAAAGTAGTACTTTTTTCTGCATTCTGTAGATTTGGTCTTTTTTAAGAACTTTTTTTGTTTGCTGTTCATTTACAAAATAAGTAAGTAAATAGGATTGTAAATTGGGCATGGCAAATGTTGCAACCTTAGCCAGTGTTACAAGCACATGGAATACAGCAGCAACTTCTATTGGTTTGCTACAGGGATGAACTTTGATGTGTTGAACAGATTTTTTACATGTTCTTAAGGATAGACGGTACGGGGAAAAAAACGCAACAGCTATCTTCATGTAAAGCACAGATTGCTACACAAGAAAAGTTAAGTTTAACTCTGATAGCAGTTCCAAAAACCAATACTGTTGGCTTATGAAATGAAAATGGCTTATTGTCACAAGTAGGCTTCAATGAAGTTACTGTGAAAAGCCCCTAGTCGCCACATTCCAGCGCCTGTTCGGGGAGGCTGGTACGGGAATTAGATAAATATTCACAATTAGCCATTTATATTCCTGGTTACAATACTAAAGCTGCGTGTGTAGTATACACCCACAGCTGGAGCTTGTGGGTATATAATCCATAAAATACTGCCCACTAATATTAAAAGGAGAATCACAAGTGTGCATCTATGTTTGCCTGAAATGCTGCTCGCAACCAGCAGTATGGAATGTGCCCTTAAGTTAATTTACTGATCACATCAATGCCTCTGATTCTCCTGTTGGAAACTTGGTGCGACATATACCTACTGGACAATCAGTTCCTTTTGGGCGATATGCATGTCAAAAAACTTTCTGCAATGTGTTTCAGGTTTTTGTAGTAGACTCATTCTTTTTCACCATGCTTTAGCAAGTAGCAAGAACACCGTGCAAATGGACTAGTCATGGACTCCATGTGCAGCTGACAGAGTGGGCAGCCTCAAAGCAGGCTTTGAGAAATCACCTGGGCTGGAAACTATAACCTTCTGAATGAAAATCAATTTTTAAAAAATATCGACAAATAGTTTCACAATCTGGAAACTTGCTTATGAAAAATAATTCAATTCTATCAACAGAGTATTACTGATGTACCACAAACTTTGTCATACCATACTGACTTTGGCTCTATTATTTGTGAAGAACAGATCTAATTTGCTTTTCTGTTTACTGAAAAATATGCCTGGATTTTATGCTTCCCCGACTGGCGGTTTTGGATGCGGGTGGGTGTGCGTAAAATAACAGGATGGGCTTCCCGTTGGGTTCCCGCCTGCCATGATATCTCAGCAATTTATGCTGAGGCAGAAGAGGTCTTGGACAGTCCGTCCACCCTTGTGCCGACTGAGGCCCTGAAGTCTCTAATTATTGAACACTTAAGCCCATAAGACCATAAGACATAGGAGCAGAATTAGGCCACTCGGCCCATCGAGTCTGCTCCACCATTCAATCATGGGTGATATTTTCTCATCCCTATTCTCCTGCCTTCTCCCCATAACCGTTGATCCCCTTATTAATCAAGAACCGATCTATCTCTGTCTTAAAGACACTCAGTGATTTGGCCTCCACAGCCTCCTGCGGCAAAGAGTTCCACAGATTCACCACCATCTGGCTGAAAAAATTCCTCTTCATCTCTGTTTTAAACGATCGTCCCTTTGGTCTGAGATGGTGTCCTCTGGTTCTAGTTTTTCCTACAAGTGGAAATATCCTCGCCATGTCCACTCTATCCAGGCCTCGCAGTATCTTTGTAAGGTTCAATAAGATCCCCTCTCATCCTTCTAAACTCCAAAGGTACAGATCCAAAGTGCTCAAATGTTCCTCATACGACAAGTTCTTCATTCCAGGGATCATTCTTGTGAACCTCCTCTTTCCAAGGCCAGCACATCCTTCCTGAGATACGGGGCCCAAAACTGCTCACAATACTTCAAATGGGGTCTGACCAGAGCCTTATGCAGCCTCAGAAGTACACCCCTGGTCTTGTATTCTAGCCCTCTTGACATGAATGCTAACATTGCATTTGCCTTCTTAACTGTCGACAGAACCTGTACATTAACCTTAAGAGAATCGTGAACGAGGACTCCCAAGTCCCTTTGCGCTTCTGCTTTCTGAAGCATTTCCCCATTTAGAAAATAGTCTATGCCTAAATTCCTCCTTCCAAAGTGCATAACCTCACACTTTTCCACATTGTATTTCATTTGCCACTTCATTGTACACATTCCTAGCTTGTCCAAATCCTTCTGAAGCCCCCTTGCTTCCTCAATACTACCTGCCCCTCTACAGATCTTTGCATTATCTGCAAACTTAACAACAGTGCCTTCAGTACCTTCTTCCAGGTCATTAATGTATATTATAAAATGTTGTGGTCCCAGCACAGACCCCTGAGGCACACCACGAGTCACCGGCTGCCATCCTGAAAAAAAAACCCTTTATCCCCACTCTCTGCCTTCTGCCAGTCAGCCGATCCTCCATCCGGGTGAGGATCTTACCCTGAACACCATGAGCTCTGAACTTATTTAACAGTTTCCTATGCGGCACCTTGTCAAAGGCCTTCTGGAAATCTAAATAAATCACGTCCACTGGTTCTCCTTTGTCTAACCTCCTTGTTACCTCCTCAAATAACTCTAACAGATTTGTTAGACATAGCCTCCCTTTGACAAAGCCGTGCTGACTCAGTCCTATTTTACCATGCACTTCCAAGGACTTTGCGATCGCACCTTTAATAACAGACTCTAAAATCTTACCAATGACCGAAGTCAGGTTAACCGGCCTATAATTTCTCGTCTTCTGCCTCCCTCCCTTCTTAAACATTGGTTTTATATTAGCCACTTTCCAGTCCTGCCTCCAGTGATTCCTGAAAGATCATCACTAATGCCTCCACAATTTCCTTTATTTCCTATTTCTTTTAGGACCCTGGGGTGTAGTCCATCTGGTCCAGGTGACTTATCCGCCTTCAGATCTTTCAGTTTCCCAAGAACCTTCTCCTTAGTAATGGTCACTGCATTCACCTCTGCCCCCTGGTTCTCCTGGAGTTCTGGCATCCCACTGGTGTCTTCCACCGTGAAGACTGTTAAGGGCCATTTCCCACCCAGTCTCAATTGTTAGGCTGGCAGAAGGAGTTCCTGGGAACAAGGGAAACTAGGACACCCGCAGGAGGTAACCACAGGACCTCACTCTCCCTCAAACCTACCCTATCCCCAAACATCCCAACCCTCAATGATGCCGCAAGGCCACCCCTGCCCACCCTGTCCTCAGACCCCCAAAATGTATGTTTCCCTGGAATCCCGAGACTTGGGCTCCAGAAACTGTGTGCAGTCCCATTCCTGTCCACTGCTGCTTCTGGCACTGCAGAGACCGATCGATTGACTGGCAGTTCACTAAGATGGACATTCCTACCGTGTGAGGGGCAGAAGTATTGCCTACAACCAATTAACACTTGTTTGAGCTTGAAATGGTAAGGGGTAGATCATTTCTTTGGGGATACTCTTTGGATGGAGGGACAGGGAACCCCGTCATCCTAAAAAACCTGAGCATAAAATAATCTAGTGCTGGAATCTGGGGCTGGAAAATAATTTCTAATTGTCATACTTAGTTGATTAGATAATTTTATCCATAAATTTATTATTACTGTAACACTAAATGATTTAAGATGCAAGTTTTTTCACTCACAGTAACAACTCCTTGCACTGTTCCATTTCTTCTGTACCCTTTTGGAAACTAAGCTGTTGAGTCTTAAGCAGATTTTCTAGATCTGTTGGAATCAATAAATGGCAAGTTTAACATCATTAGAAAATCAACTAGAAATATTAAGTGGCAGAATTCAGCTCATGTTAAGATCTTGCACATATGTCTAATTTTGCAGTTCCATTTGAGATCTTAAAATTGTCTATGTCATGGATCTGCCTAGTAACAACAGTAAAACTAATTTAACAAGGCATGGTAGGATGTGATCTTCCCAGCAACAGGTAGGCATCTGCCTGGTAACAGTAGGAGCCAGCATTCAAAAGGCTGAGAGGCAATTGCAAGATTAGCAGGCATCTAGACAGAATCAGATGAAAATCTCCCTCTTAGCAGAAACAGCTTACCTAGACAACTGATAGATCAGTGGAGGTATACACATGCTCATTTCTGGAGCCAAAGAATTTGAGAGAGGCAAACAGACAAATATACAAATTGAAGAATCAAAGGGGAGAAATTATATAATTGCCTGCACCCTCAGAAGCAGGCCAGTTTACTTCTAACAGCCTGAGTGGTCAGTTCTTTCATCTAGGTCTGAGAATCAAGGCCATGCAGAAACCTTTGTAAAGGCAGTTTAAATATCTTCGCTGGACCAGGAAAAGATGAGTCCCTGACTTGATTATCAGCCCTACATGCCGAATTTCCTTAGTTTTCTGAGCAGGTATAGCTGTTGTTGTGCTTTTTCGGTCATAACGTCGACATGGGTGGACCAGGACAGATTGCTGGTGATGTGTACACTTAGGAGCTTGAAGCTGTCAACCATCTCTACCTTGGCGCCATTGATGCAGATGTATAAGTGTATACGGCACTTAGCTTCCTGAAGTCAATGACCAACTCCTTAGTTTCGGTAATATTGAGGGATAGATTGTGATTCACCGTTATTTGAGATTGGTTCCACTAGTCGTGCCATCAGCAAACTTGTAGATAGTGTTGGAGCTGAATTTTGCCACACAATCATGTGCATGTATAGGGAGTATAGTAGGGGGATAAGTATGCATCTTTGCGGGGTCTCGGTATAGAGAACTTTTGTGGAGGAGTATCGTTGTTTATCCTTACTGATCGTGGTCTATGGGTCAGGAAGTCGCGCATTCAGTTGTCTAGGAAGACAGGGGAAGTAGTGGTAGGCTTGGAAGAAACCTTGCTCATTGCAGGCATTCAATTCATTCTAGGAAATGTTGCAGCTGGATCCCAGATGGCAGTGATTCTGACTGTATTCAAACTGCCAATAGAGGACCTGCCACAGGGAAATAACAAACAGACCATCCTCGGGTATTTCCGGATTGCATGTTGACGCGATCACAGGCTTATAAACTAAGCCAAAAGAGGGAGAAGTTGTGAGCCCAGGCTGAGGCCAGTGAGATCAGGTTATGTGATACCATCTTTAGCAAGCTAAATGAGAATGAGACAGACCGAGGGAACGAGACCGATTTGTTCAATTCAAAGAGGTTGGTTGATTTCCAGCATTGTGTTGAGACTGAGCCTCAAATTTCAGGGAATGACTGATTGGGGCCTTTGAGGTGGCAAGAAAACATTTAAAGACAGCCCAGCAGGGAATGAAAACAAGGCCTGAAAATAATATCCGGACTTGTAGTTTTACAACAGGAGAAAGAGTACTCATGTTATTACCTGTGTCAGACAAACCCCTGAAAGCTAGATTCAGTGGGCCGTATCACAGTGAAAGGAAATTGAGCGACGTAAACTATCTGGCACACACCCTAGATTGACGTAAATCACAAAACTGTGCCATGTGAACATGTTAAACAAATATTGGGTTAGAGGAGATGAGAACAAGCATGAGGTCTTGTTAGTAACACAGCAGGGGGAAGACGTGGGGTCAAATTCTGACAGTGGCTTCCCTATAATTCATTTGGCAATGAGAAGTACTGGAAAATTTAAACCAATTGTTAAGTCATTTCCCAGGAGCGAATTGACAGTTACTGCAGTAATGAAGAGGGAGAAGTTAAACTATGAGGGTAAACTAGCAGATAATATAAAAACTAAACAAGCGTTTCTTTAAATATATAAAAAGGAAGAGAGAGGCCATAGTGAACACGGACCCCTTAAGAGAGTGAGGCTGGGGAAATAATAATGGGGAACCAGGAAATGGCAGAGGAGTTGAACAAACAGTTTGCATCAGTCTTCACGGTGGAAAACATGAATAATATTCCAAAAATAAATCATCAAGGGCAGCATGGTAGCACTGTGGTTAGCACTGTGGCTTCACAGCAGCAAGGTCCCAGGTTCGATTCCCAGCTGGGTCACTGTCTGTGTGGAGTCTGCACATTCTCGACATGTCTGTGTGGGTTTCCTCCGGGTGCTCTGGTTTCCTCCTACTAGTCCCGAAAGACGCACTGTTAGGTAATTTAGACATTCTGAATTTTCCCTCTGTGTACCCGAAACATGCGCCGGAATGTGGCGACTAGTGCTTTTCACAGTAACGTCATTGCGATGTAAGCCTACTTGTGACAATAAAGATTATTATATAAGGAGCGGAAGAGGGAGGAAATAATCAACAACAATCAATAGAGAAAAGTGCAAGGGAAACTAATGGGGCTAAAGGCTGATAAGTCCCCTGGACCTGTTGGGTTGCATCCCGGAATATTAAAGGAAGGAGCCCTCAAGATGCTGGATGCACTGGTAGCAATCTTACAAGAATCTTTAAATTCTGGAAAAATACCAGAAAACTGTAACACTGGCATGTAACACCTTTATTCAAAAAATTCGGGAGGCAAAAAGCAAATAACTATATGTCAGTTAGTTTAACTTCTGTCATTCGGGAAAATGTTACAGTGAATTATAAAGGATGTATTGGATAGCATTTAGGAATGCATAATATAATATGGCTGAGTCAGCATGGCGTCATGAAGAGAAAATCATACCTGACAAATATATTAGAATTCTTTGAGGTGGTAACAAGCAGGATAGATGAAGAAGAACCCGTAATAAGATAAGAGCCCATGTCGTTAGGGGTAGTATATTAACATGGGTAGAGGATTAGCTAACTGATAGAAGATAGAGAATTGAGATAAGAGGAGCTTTTTCAGGATGGCAATCTGTAACTAGTGATTTTCCACAGGGATCTGTGCTGGAGTTACAATTATTCACAATATATATTAATGACTTGGATGAGGGAAGTGCCAAGTTCGTGGATGACATGAAAATAGGTGAGAAGGCAAATGGTGAGGATGATACAAAGAGGAATATAGACAGGTTAGGTGAGTGTGCAAGAACTTTGCAGATGAAGTATGATGTCAGAAGATGTGAAGTTCCACATTTTGGAGAATGAATAAAGGCGCTGAATATTATTCAATTAGAGAAAGGCTGCAGAAAACCAGCATAGAGGGATTGGATAAATCATAAAAAGCTAGCCTGCAATTTCAGCAGGTAATTGGGAAGGCAAATGGAATGTTGACCTTTATTTCAAAGGGAATGGAATATAAAAGTAGGGAAATTTTGCTAAAACTAGACAAGGTTCTACCACACCTAGAATATTGTAAACAGTTCTGGTCTCCTTATCTAAGGAAAGAAATACTTGCACTGGTGGCAGTCCTGAGAAGGTGAACAAGTTTGACCTGGGTATGCAGGGATTTTCTTATGAGGAGAGGTTGAGTAGATTGGACCTGTACTCACTGGAGTTTAGAAGAATGAGAGGTGACATTATTGAGACATATAGGATTCTCAGGGGGCTTGACAGGGTAGATGTTGAGAGATTGTTTCCACTCGTGGGCGAGTCTAGGGCCAGGGGCATAATCTGAGAGGAAAGGATCATCCATTTAAAACAGATGAGGAGGAATTTCTTCTCTCAAGAGGGTAGTAAATCCATGGGAATTCCTACCGCAGGAGCTGTAGAGGATGGGTAATTACCTACCTTCAACAAACGTCTGGTGGCAGCCATGGAATGAGTGGTCATACATTTGGTGGCTCCCACTCAAAGTGGACGTTTTTGGTCTTTCCCCACCCAAATTGTGTCATGTTGGTTGGCAGAAGGTGCATGAGCACTGTGGGAATGTAAAACTCCTCTGGTGGGATTAGTTTATGGCTCATCGGACGAGGAGTGCAATGAGAAAGAGACAGCAGCTTGAGCAATAGAGTATTTGTGGTGCGACACAGGAGAAGATGGCGGAGAGTAGGGGGCAGCATTGCCCATCCAGTGTCTACAGAGCTGCAGGTGGAATTCCTCAACAGCTAGTTCCTGCAGCAAAGGAAGGAGACCTTAGAGGACCTCGCTAAGGTGGAGGAGCCGCTTCAGGCGGTGATTGAGCGCATGGAGCAGAGGCAGGAGATGCAGGGCTGTGGGAATGCATGAAGGCATTGAAAATGCAGAGGCTGCCAAGTATGTGGCGAGCATGCTGGAGAAGCTGCTAGGGGAGGGGGTCATTGACCATCCTCGAGATATTGGTCGAACGCACAGGGTGTTGAGGAGGTGGCCACAGGTAGGGGAGCTGCCAAAGGTGAGGCTGCATCATTTCCTTGACAAGGAGAAGATCTTGAGGAGGGCAAGGCAGACCAAAAAGTGCACTTGGAAGGAGAGCGAGCTATCAGGACCTGGGAGTAGAGTTGGCCAAGAGGAGGGCGAGTTACCACCAGGTCCAGGCTGCCCTCTACAAGTTTGGGGTTCGTATGCTGCTTGTTTGTGGGTTACGCACCAGAAGCAAAAGTTTTATTTTCACTCGTCGGAGGAGGAGAAGGACTTTATGAGAGACTATGGACTGGGAGGAGTATGAGGACATTGACCTTTGGAGTGGTGTTTTCTATAAAATGTGGGCATGCAGGGTTGGTGGATTGGCGAAGGTCACGACGGGGAGGGAGCGGTGAGGGTAAGTGTGCCTTTTGTTTTTTCTTGTATGTTTGCTGTTTGAAGATGGGGGTTGAGGGCCGGATTGGGGGGATGACCGGTAGTCAGAGGTCCCGGGTGAGAGTCACCATGCTAGTTATTTGAGCTAGTTAATGGGAGTGAAATGAGGGGTTGCCAGGTGGAGGGAGTGGGGGAGGGGAAATTGGTTGTTTTTTGTTTGGTTATGGGGGGAGGGATGTTGACATGGAGGTTGTTGTGCCACAGTTAGTTAAGGAGTGATGGTGGCAGACATCTTGGGACGGCCAGGAAAAGTGCAAGTCGTGGACCAGGTGTGGGGGGGGGCTGGCTAAATAAGGGGTATGGTTGATCAGCAGGGGACAGGGAGTCTCCTGACCCGGCTGGTTAAATGGAACGTGCGGGAGGTTGAAAGGATCAATTATACGGTCGCTTGTTTTTGCACACTTAGTTGTTTGAAGGTGGACGTCGTGTTCCCTCAGGAGATGCACCCAAATCTGGGAGATCAGACGAGGCTGAGGAAGGGATGGATGGGGCATGTGTTCCATTTAGGGTTGGACATGAAGACGAGGGGTGGGGGTGGGGGGTGGTGGTGGTGCTGGTCAACAAGAGAGTGGCATTTGAAATTGACAGTATTGTAGTGGACCCTGAGGGCAGGTACGTGATGGTTAGTGGGAAGCTAGAGGGAACACCTGTGGTCTTGGTGAAAGTCTATGACCCAAATTGGGGCAACTTGAACTTTATGAGGCAGATGTTAGGGAAGATGCCAGATCTGGACACGCACTGGCTAATAATGGGGGTGATTTTAACACGGTTTTGGATCCGAAGATGGACTGGTTTTATCCCAGGTCGTTGAAGGTATCGGCGGTGGCAAAGGAACTCAGGGGGTTCATGGATTGTACGGAGGGACGGATCCGTGGAGGTTTGGGAGACCAAGGGTGAAGGAGTTTTCGTACTTCTCGCATGTACACCGGGTGTACTCCTGGATTGATTTTTTTGTGATGGAGAAGGCACTGCTGGCGGGGTAGCTGACTCGGAGTATTCGATGACCATGGTCTCTGACCACATCCGCACTAGATGGATTTGTGGGTGGTTCAGGAGGAAGCCCAGCAGCTACAATGGAAGTTAGATGTGGACATTGGCAGATGAGGGATATGTGCGAGAGGGTGAGGGCTGCCGACCAAGATTGTGTGGAGTGGAATGACATGGGGGAGGTCACGGCCTCCACGCTGTGGGAGGAACTTAAGGCGGAAGTTAGGGGCAAATTTATCTTGTTTCAGGGACAGAAGGAAAGGGTGGAACGAGGGGAGAGAGCGAGGCTTTTGAGGGTGGATCGGAAATATTCGGTGGCGCCAGTGGAGGGGCTACTAAAGGAGCTGCAAAGGCAGAGACTCCAGATGGAGTTTGGGTTGGTGTCCACAGGGAAGGAGGTAGGGCAACTGCAGAGGGCCAGAGGGGCAGTGTACGAGTATGGAGAAAAAGCGAGCAGGATGTTGGCGCGCCAACTCTGGAAACAGGCAGCGATGAGGGAGATCAGGTGAAGGTGAGAGAAGTAAGGTGGTGTCGGGCCCAGAAGGGGTGAATGAGGTGTTTGAGGCCTTCTATAGAAGACTGTTTGAGTCAGAGCCCCTTGGCAAGAAAGGCATGAGGCGGTTCTTGGATAGACTGAAGTTGCCCAAGGGTGGAGGAGGAGAAGGTGCAGGTTTGAGGACCCCGATTGGGCTGAGGGAGGTAATGGACTGCGTAGGGTTGATGCAGGCGGGGAAAGGCCAAGGCCGAATGGGTTCTCATCCGAATGTACAAGAAGTTTGGCGCAGAGCTGGGGCCTCTGCTAGTGGGGTTGTGTAATGAGGTGATGGGAAGGGCGGGAGCTCCCTCCCACATTGTCGCAGGCATCTATTTTGCTAATCTTATAGAAAGATCAGGACCCGGAGCAATGTGGGTTGTACCTCCTGATTTTGCTGCTAAATGTGGATGCGAAGTTGTTAGCGAAGGTGTTAACGTCGTGGATAGAGGACTGTGTGCCGGGGGTGATAGGGGAGGGGCACACGTGGTTTGTGAAGGGGCGGCAGCTGTTGGCAAATGAACACCAAGTTGCTCAATGTCATTATAATGCCCTCAGAGGGGCTGGAGGTAGAGGTGATGGTGGCAATGGATGCGGAGAAGTCTTCTAATCAGGTGGAGTGGGCGTACTTGTTGGAGGTGTCGACTTTTGCCAGGGTTTCATGGATTGGGTTTGGCTCCGATATAGGGCGCCGATGGCTAGTGTCTGGACAAATAGTATGAGTTTGGGATACTTTGGCCTGAATCAAGGGATGAGACAGGGGTGCCCGCTCTCCATATTGCTTTCTGTTCTGGTGATAGAACCATTGGTTATGGTAATTAGGTATTGAGGGGTTGGAGAGGGGGTGGGGTTGAGCACAGAGTCTCTTGGATGCGGATGATCTTCTGTTATACATTTCAAACCCAGTGGGCAGCTTTGCCGGGATCATGGAGATCCTGAGGAAATATGGACGGTTTTTGGGGTGAACATGAGGAAAAGCGAGGTGTTCCCGATTAATGCAAGAGGACAGGGGAGAAGGCTCGGGGAGTTCCGGTGGTGAAGGTGGGTTTTCAGTACCTTGGGATACAGTCGGCCGCGGAGTTGGGCACAGCTGCTTAAATTTAATTTGGTACGACTAGTAGAGGGAATGAAGGTGGACTATAAGAGGTGGGATGTGTTGCTGCTGTCTCTGGCTGGGCATGTGCCGATGGCTAAATGACGGTGCTGCCCGGGTTCTTGTTCGTGTACCAGAACCTCCCTATCTCTGTTCTCAAGTTCTTTTATAGGGAAGTAAATGGGATAATTTTGGGGTTCATGTGGAAGGGGAGACCCCATAGGTGAAGCGGGTGTTTTTGGAGAGGAGGTGAAGGGGGGAGCTGGCATTGCCGAGTGTGGTAGTCACCACTGATGTATTGTACTGTATATATATGGGTTTTACGGTAAGGCCTCTGTACTACAGGTATGCGGATAGATCCCTGCCTGCTGGCTCCGCCGATTAGGCGGAGTATAAATATATGTGCTCTCCGTACAGCAGCCATTTTGTCAGCTGCTGTAGGAGGCCACACATCTCTGTGTAATAAAGCCTCGATTACATTCTACTCTTGTCTCGTCGTAATTGATAGTGCATCACCGAGTTTGATGTATTATAATTGGGCGGGGAATATTGCAATGGTCAGGAAATGGGCAGTGGAGGAGGGGTCGGTGTGGGAAACTACGTTATGTGGGGGGATGAGTTTGAGGGCACTGCGATTGGCGGCCCTTATGTTTTCGCCGGTCCGCTAGTCTGTGAGCCCGGTGGTGCTCTCAACTTTACGAGTTTGGAACCAATGCTGACAACACTTTGGGTTGGGGGGCATGTCTTTGTTGAAGCCGATATGTGACAATCATCGGTTTGTGCCAGCGGGGTGTGATGTGAGATTCCGGGGATGGGGCAGGTGGGGATAGAGTTCCTCAGGGACCTGTTGTAGAGGACAAGAATGTGAACCTGGAAGAGCTGACGATATTTGGTGTGTTGGAAGAGCCTGGAGTCCCAGGTGGGGAGAGATGCCGATGTCTTGGCCTTTGCCTCCCTGATAACTCGAAGGCGGATTTTGTTGGGCGAGTAGGATTCAGAGCTGCGAAGACGGGTGAGCAACCTGCCAGAATTCCTGTACTTGAAGAAGGTCAAGTTCGCCATACGGGAGGAGGTAGGGTTTCACCCGGAGATGGAAACCGTTAAATGATTTCTTCAAGGTGAACGAAGGGGGAGGGGGTTGCTTCCGGTGTTATTTGTTCCTGTGGATTTCTGGCTTTCTGATATTTCCATGTACATATGCAAAATGCCTTTAATAATTGAACAGCAGAGCAGACTAGATGGGATGTGGCCTACTTCTGCTCCTACGATTTATGGTCTCTCCCTCCCCGCACTCCCATCAATCCTAACCCCTCACTCTCTCATCGTTCCCACCCCCTTCTCCACGCTCCCATATCTCTCTCGCCCTTCCGCCCCAATCCGCTCTCATGCACGTTCCAAGCGTCCCTTATTTTTTCTCTCAACAGTTACATAGAGGAGTAGGCCATTTGTCCACTCAAGCCTATTCTGGCATTCAATGATTCTCTATCTCAATGCCATAGTCCCAAGCTCCCCCCTTTCCCCTTGACATCTTCAGTGTCTAGAAATCTATTTCCTTCCTAAATGTATTTAGTGAATTGGCTGGCCTCTGCAGTCTTCTGTGGTAAAGAATTTCACAGGTTCAGCACACTGAGTGAAGAAATTGGCCTACCCTGTAAGCTGTGAGTCGTACCAGTGTCTATTTCTTCGTTCTTTCAGCATGCGCATTATGGCTGCTCTGCACCCTCCCCACTCACATCTCTCCCCCCAGCTCCCTGTGGCCATATCAAAACACACAATAGTCCTCACAGTGAACTCGAGGGGACACCAATCCATACTTCATTCCAGTCTGAAAAGTAACTATTCACCACTACTTTTTGCTTTCTGTTGTATAACCAATTTTGTAACCACCGACACATTAATCCCATGAGCTTCAGTTTTCAACAAATTCATTATATGGTACTAATACATTTTTTGTCAGTGCAAATACACAATATTAACCGTTCTCCATTATTTGAAGCACTCAATCAAACTTGTCAGACATGACTTGCCTTTAACAAATCTATGCTGTGTATTATTAATCAACCCAAGTGAAAATTAATTTTGTCCTGGATGGTCGCTAGAAGTTTTCACATCATAGAATGGAGGTTTACTGGACCACAGTTTATCACTCTCCCAATTATGACCAGTTTTAACATTTGCACCCTTTAATCCACTAGCATCAATCGCATATACGAGGAAAATTGAAAGATCGTGGCCAGAGTCCCTTCTATTTCCATCCTTATTTCCCTGAAAAAATATGTAAAACATTTTAAAGACGCAATCTCCAGTTCCACGAACTATTGCTGGAATAGTATGCAAATTACTGTATTTGCAGTACATACAGTGCAATTTTCTTTTTGCAGTTTTGTTTATTCTGCCTTTGGAATGAGCTGCCAGAGCATCTTGTGAGACACTAAAGAAGTACAACCAGACTGGATATCACACAACTTGTTACTAGGATGCTTTTGGCCTTGATCCCAAAAACCAGCACTTGGATCGAATTCCTATCTACAAATTGGATCCTAGTAGCAGGGCAAGTTGCCCTGGTTAGACAGGGGATTTCAATAATGTTTGCCTATAACATTAGAGAGCCATAGAGTCATAGATGTCTGCAGCACAGAAAGGGTCTTCGGCCCTTCACGTCTACACCAGTGATAGACAATCACTTAACTATTCTAATCTGGGCCTCCGACCTCGCGCCGGGTCAGAGAACCCCCGGGTGGGGGGGCATGCCGCCCCGACGATTCTCCGGCACCGATTTTCAGGCGCCCACAGGATCACCGTTGCACTGGTCGGGGGCCATTGAAAGCGCCCCCCCTCCTGGGCGATTCTCCGGGCCTCGACGGGCCGAGTGCCCGCCGAGTTCGGCCGAGTCCCGCTGGCGTGGGTTACGTATAGTCCCATGCGGTGGAACCACGGAGTTCTGTCTGTGAGGCCGTCCTAGTGGGTGGGGGCAGGGGAATCCAACCTGGGGGGGCCTCCACGGTGGCCTGGCCCACAACCGGGGTCCACCGATCGGCGGCCGGGCTGGTTCCGTGGGGGCCTATGTTCTTCCGTGCCGGGCCCCTGTAGGGCTCCACCATATTGCTCGGGGGCCGGCGTGGAGACGGAAACCCATGTGTACGCACGAATGTGCACCGGCCGTGGCGTGCATGTACGAACTCGCGCCGGATGTGGCGCGCCAGCTTTCGGGCGCCGGAGCTGGGGAGAGCATTTCAGTGGCGTACTAGCCCCCTAGGAAGGGGTGGATAGCTGCCAGGTGAGGCCCGTTGACACTGGAGTGGCTCGCGCCCTTTTCACGCCGGTGTCAGAACTTGGTTGCAGGATTGGAGAATCCCGTCCCTGATTATCCAGCAAGTGAACATCTAATACTTCTTAAATGTTGAGGGTCTCTGCCTCCATCACCCTTTCAGACAGTGAGTTCCAGACTCCCACCACCCTCTTGGTGAAAGTATTTTTCCTCACATCCCCTCTAAACCTCCTGCCCCTTACTGTAACTCCTGCTTCAAATTTAGATACTGCTAGTGATAACAGAAATATTGTGTTAATTTTAACAAAGGCTGGACCACAGGCTATTGAACTATGTAACTCTTTCCAATTTTACACGCAAGATGATAAAAATAAATTTGATAGAGTTACTGAAAAATTTGATTTTCATTGCAAAGCTCAAATTAATGAAACTTATGAACGATTTCTCTTTAAAATGAGAATGCAGAAAGATGGGGAATCCGTATATTGCTTCATTACTGATTTAAGATTAAAGTCACAAGCCTGTAATTTCTCAATTTTGTCAGACTCAATGATGAGGGATCAAATCGTTTTTGGCATCAAAGATGAGAAACTCAGAGAACGTAATTAAGGTAAAAAGAATTAAAATTGGAAGATGCAATTGAAATGTGTAGAGCGAATGAAATATTCAAAATCAGTATTCAGAAATACTGATTCAGGAAAAGTGTGTGAAAACGCACCTTGGGGCCGACTGCATTGGAACTGTGGCGCAGTTGAGAAACAAGCGCAATTTGGACAAAGGCCATTCTGCGCATGCGTGCAACCAATTTGCGTGTGACGAAAGCAGCACCTTGACGGGTGGACATTGTGGGCACGCGCACCCACATAAAAAAATGCCCAGCACATGGAAACATTTGATTCAAATGTGGCAAACTGAATCACTTTGCCGTTCAATGCAGAACTGCATTAAAAGGGACACATTTTAAAACTTCAAGTATAATGAAGAAACATGAATGTTCAAAGTGTTAATACAAGTGCAGAGGCCTCCAAAATGGACAACCTTAATGTTAATATAGATGCTTATTGTCTTGAAGATTCTTTCTTTGTGGGAATTGTGGAGAAGTTCCAGATAATGAAACACTTGTAAAGAACACTTCCTATCCACAGATATTGCATCCCATACAATCGATTAATGTAGAATCTGAATGGAATACTCCATTACAAGTAAATGGTTCCGAGATTGTGTTCAAACTGGACACTGGAGCATCTGCAAATTTAATCAATACTCTTGATTTATCACAAATTTGTCACAGCCCTAAGATTCAGAAAACTGACTGCCATTTACGTGACTGCAATGGTAACACAATACATCTTTAGGGTCATTCTATCTCTTAGTGGTGAACAACGACACTGATATCCTTGCGGTTCGAGATTGTTGAAGACAAACTATCTTCACTATTAGCTGCACAAGCCTGTTAATACTTACACCTTGTGAAACGAATCTAAAGCACCAGTAAAGCTCTTCCACCTGTGCAGGAAGATATTAAAAGCATCCTCACTAAATTTCCTCAGGTATTTGAAGGTATGGGTACTCTTCCTTTCCAATACAAAATTCAAATAAAAGTGAATGCTAAACCAGAAGAGTTCCTGCTCCGTAACGTGACTGTCTCAAGCAAGAAATAGAACGAACGCAGAACCTTGGAATCATTTCCAAGATCAGACTGGGTCAGCTCAAAGGTGTGCGTTAAAAACCCAATGGTGACCTCAGGATTTGTATTGATCCGAAGGATCTGAATATGAACATCAGACTTGAACACTATCCAATGCCGAAACACGAAGAAATAACGAGTGAGATGGCTAATGCCAAGATATTCGCTATACTAGATGCTTCCAGATGTTTTTGGCAAATACAACTGGATGACACAAGCAAAACATTGTGTACATTCAACACACCGTTTGGTCGTTACTGCTTTAACAGAATGCCATTTGGTATAATCTCAGCATCTGAGATATTCCATTGTGCCGTGGAACAGATGACAGAAGACAAAGATGGAGTTTGTGTGTACACTGATGACATTATAATATGGTCATCTACTCGTAAAGAACACAGTGCAAGACTCCTGCAAGTGTGACAAATACGGATTGAAGCTCAATCGGGCTAAGTGCAAATTTGGTATCTCAACGTTAAAATGTCTAGGTGATCAAATCTCGGAACATGGTATGCAACCAGATAATGATAGTATTGCTGCCATCCAGAAGATGTCAATCCCAGAAGATAAAAAAGCAGTTCTGAGAATCCTTGGTGTAGTGAATTTCTTAGGAAAATTCATCCCCAACCTTGCTTCACGAACAACTGCCTTGCATAACCTCATTAAGAAGAACACATTCTTCTCGCGGTCTGCAGAGCACAAAAAAGAATGGTTAGATCTCAAGTCAGCATTGATTACTGCACCTGTCCTTTCTTTCTCTGACCCTGGGCGAGAAACAAAGATTTCCACAGATGCAAGTCAAAATGGGATTGGGGCAGTCCTCCTTCAAGAGAATGATGATGCTTTTTGGAGACCCATTGCATACACATCCAGATTTATGACTACCACAGAGCAACAGTACGCTTAGATTGAGAAAGAATGTTTAGGCTTGCTTACGGGAATACCAAAATTGCAAGACCGCATGTATGAACTTCCGGTATTCATGGTTGAAACAGATCACCGACCATTAGTTCATTTCATAAAGAAAGATTTGAATGCTATGACTCCAAGACTGCAACGAATAATCATGAAACTAAGCAGGTATGACTTTCAACTGGTCTACACTCCAGGTAAAGGTCTTATCATTGCCGACGCATTATCTTGTGCTACAGAAACAGATGAACAACTATAGAAGCTCAAGCAGAACTTCTAGCTGAAACTCTTCCTGCCTCTGATGGAAAACTCAAGCTCATCAGAGCAGAGACTGAAAACGATGAAATGTTACAATGAGTAATCAGCCATATGTAAAATGGTTGGCCGAAAGGACACTGTTTGAATTCCATATTAAATCTGATCTCACTGTTGTAGATGAATTTCTACTTCGTCTCGACACTAAGGCACATGATCCTCCAGAAGGGTCATGAAGGTCATTTAGGAATAGAAAAGTGTAAACGCCAAGCAAGACAGGCAGTATATTGGTCTGGAATAAATACTGACATAGCCCGCTTTGTGCTAGAATGTGAGACATGCCAGTGAAATCAATCGGCACAGAGTAAAAAGAAACTCACAACTCACAATCTTGAGAAGACTCCGTGGTCGAAAGTTGCTAATGATCTTTTTTATTTTCATGGTCGTGATTATGTCTTGATCATTGACTATTTTCCAAACTACCCGGAGGTAATGAAATTGTCTGATTCTACTTTGAAATCCGTGATCAAAGCCACTAAAGAAATATTTGCTCGTTATAGGATACCTTGCAGATTCATGACAGACAGTGGACGTTGCTTTTTAGTAATGATTGGACAGAATTTGCTCGTAACTATTATTTCACTCATATCACGTCTAGTCATCTTTATCCGCAATCTAATAGCAATGTTAAAAAAGGTGTTCGCATTGTGAAACAACTTTTCAAGAAAGGACTTGAGTCTGACTCAGATATGTTCTTAGCTTTGTTGAATTATAGGGCTATTCCTCTCTCAACTGTTTGTCTCCTGCTCAGCTGTTAATGAACAGATTGTTGCGCACAACTCTTCCATGTTTACAACTAGCTGATCCTGATCTTCAGCAAGTCATAGAGAAAATGCAGCATCAAAAACATCTTCAGGAGAAATACTACAATGAACATGCAAAATCACTGGAACCACTTAATCCAGATGATCCAGTGAGAATTCAGATTCCCACTGAAGGATGGCCTGATTTAGCTAAGGTCATACGTCAAGTAGCACCTCACCCGTACATTGTTAAAGCGACTGATGGTTCTGTTCTTAGAAGAAATCGATGCGCTCTTCTGAAAGTCAAATCTTCTCGTACGTTATTTCCATGTCTTCAATTTGATGTTAATTTATTACATACTACCAAAGCATCTGATGAGGAACAAAATGACTTCCAGAAGCCGTGGACAAATCTACAACTCAATTGACTGGATTGAGGAGATCATCCAGGATCAGAAAGAAACCTGACAGACTGAATTTGTAAAGAGAAACAAATTAACTGTTTAACAAATTTTGACTCACTTCTTATATTTTGGCATACATATCAATGTATCATGTAATAATGTTACTTATATTTTCCTGTTTGTACTGTACAAATGTCTAAAAAAGGGGGGGGGAATCGAATGATATGTATAACCTAAGGAGAGCAAAGGGTTAACAAGCTGATGTTCATGTATATCAACACTAGATGGCATCACTGAGTAGTCTTATAAAAGGCTGCGTCGATAAGCATTCTGGGGGAAAGCTGATGGAGAAGGATAATGTGAGGTTGAGTTAGGGTGTAGGTTGTATTATAGAGAGATAATTCATTACTGTAACATAGATTCAATACTATTATTTTGTTAGCTGTTACTCAGTAGAGTGTGCAACCATTTCAAGTAGTGTAAAATAAACTAGCTTTGGTTTAAACATATAGCTATGTTTTTTGTAAACTCTACGACTTTGGCTATCTTGGAGAACAATACAAGGAACATAGCAGTCAAAGCTAAAACTCTCCAGCCCAGGCAACATCCTGGTAAATCTTCTCTGCACCCTTTCAAGTGTTATCACATTCTTCCTATAATGTGGATTCCAGAACTGCACACAATATTCTAGTTGTAGCCTAACCAATGTTTTATATAGGAACATAGGATCAGGAGTAGGCCATTCAGTCCTCAAGCCTATATCGCCATTTAATGAGATCATGGCTGATCTGTGAGGTAACTCCATATACCTGCCTTTGGCCCATATCCCTAATATCTTTGCTTAACAAAATCCTATCTATCTCAAATTTAAAATTAACAACTGATCTCGCTTCAACTGCTGTCTGTGCGAGAGAGTTCCAAACCTCTACCGCCCTTTGAGTGAAGGATTTTACAGTAACTTCAGTGCAGTATTAAAGTAAGACTACTTGTGACAATAATAACGATTATTATTATTATTATAAGAAGTTCTTTCTAATATCTCTCCTAAATGATCTACACATAATTTTTAGACTATGCCCCCTAGTTTTTCTTTATCTACCTATAGATAGATTCTTTCCCTATTAATACTTTGATCAAACCACACCTTAACCTTCTATATTCTAGCGGTAACGGGTCAAATTTGAGTAATCTCTCGTCGTAAACTGTCACTGCTTTGTGACCCCAGGATTAAAACTGTCGCCGCTCTGTGATCCCAGTATTTAAACCGTCGCCGCTCTGTGATCCAGTTCTTTAAACTGTCGCCGCTCTGTGATCCCAGTATTTAAACCGTCGCCGCTCTGTGATCCAGTTCTTTAAACTGTCGCCGCTCTGTGATCCCAGTATTTAAACTGTCGCCGCTCTGCGATCCCAGTATTTAAACTGTCGCCGCTCTGTGATCCCAGTATTTAAACTGTCGCCGCTCTGTGATCCCAGTATTTAAACTGTCGCCGCTCTGTGATCCCAGTATTTAAACTGTCGCCGCTCTGTGATCCCAGTATTTAAACTGTCGCCGCTCTGTGATCCCAGTATTTAAACTGTCGCCGCTCTGTGATCCCAGTATTTAAACTGTCGCCGCTCTGTGATCCCAGTATTTAAACTGTCGCCGCTCTGTGATCCCGTTCTTTAAAATGTCGCCGCTCTGTGATCCCAGTATTTAAACTGTTGCCGGTCTGTGATCCCAGTATTTAAACTGTCGCCGCGCTGTGATCCCATTCTTTAAACTGTCGCTGCTCTGTGATCCCAGTATTTAAACAGTCGCCGCTCTGTGATCCCAGTATTTAAACAGTCGCCGCTCCGAGATCCCGTTCTTTAATCTGTCGCCGCTCTCTGATCCCGTTCTTTAATCTGTCGCTGCTCTGTGATCCCGTTCTTTAAACTGTCGCCGCTCTGTGATCCTGTTCTTTAAACTGTCACCGCTCTGTGATCCCGTTCTTTAATCTGTCGCTGCTCTGTGATCCCGTTCTTTAAACTGTCACCGCTCTGTGATCCCGTTCTTTAAACTGTCGCCGCTCTGTGACCCCGTTCTTTAAACTGTCGCCGTTCTGTGATCCCGTTCTTTAAACTTTCGCCGCTCTGTGATCCCGTTCTTTAATCTGTCGCCGCTCTGTGATCCCGTTCTTTAAACTGTCGCCGCTCTGTGATCCCGTTCTTTAAACTGTCACCGCTCTGTGACCCCGTTCTTTAATCTGTCGCTGCTCTGTGGTCACGTTCTTTAATCTGTCGCCGCTCTGTGATCCCGTTCTTTAATCTGTCGCTGCTTTGTGATCCCGTTCTTTAAACCGTCGCCACACTGTGGTCCCATTCTTTAAACTGTCACCGCTCTGTGATCCTGTTCTTTAAACTGTCACCGCTCTGTGATCCTGTTCTTTAAACTGTCACCGCTCTGTGATCCTGTTCTTTAAACTGTCACCGCTTTGTGATCCCGTTCTTTAAACTGTCACCGCTCTGTGATCATGTTCTTCAAACCGTTACCGCTCTGTGATCCCGTTCTTTAAACTGTCGCCGCTCCGAGATCCCCTTCATTAAACTGTCGCTGTTCTGTGATCCCGTTCATTACAGTGTTGCCGCTCTGTGATCCCGTTCTTTACACCGTCACCGCTCTGTAATCCTGTTCTTTACACCGTCACCGCTCTGTGATCCTGTTCTTTACACCGTCACCGCTCTGTGATCCTGTTCTTTACACCGTCACCGCTCTGTGATCCTGTTCTTTACACCGTCACCGCTCTGTAATCCTGTTCTTTACACCGTCACCGCTCTGTGATCCTGTTCTTTACACCGTCACCGCTCTGTGATCCCGTTCTTTAAACTGTCACCGCTCTGTGACCCCGTTCTTTAATCTGTCGCTGCTCTGTGGTCACGTTCTTTAATCTGTCGCCACTCTGTGATCCCGTTCTTTAATCTGTCGCTGCTTTGTGATCCCGTTCTTTAAACCGTCGCCACACTGTGGTCCCATTCTTTAAACTGTCACCGCTCTGTGATCCTGTTCTTTAAACTGTCACCGCTCTGTGATCCTGTTCTTTAAACTGTCACCGCTTTGTGATCCCGTTCTTTAAACTGTCACCGCTCTGTGATCATGTTCTTCAAACCGTTACCGCTCTGTGATCCCGTTCTTTAAACTGTCGCCGCTCCGAGATCCCCTTCATTAAACTGTCGCTGTTCTGTGATCCCGTTCATTACAGTGTTGCCGCTCTGTGATCCCGTTCTTTACACCGTCACCGCTCTGTAATCCTGTTCTTTACACCGTCACCGCTCTGTGATCCTGTTCTTTACACCGTCACCGCTCTGTGATCCTGTTCTTTACACCGTCACCGCTCTGTGATCCTGTTCTTTACACCGTCACCGCTCTGTGATCCTGTTCTTTACACCGTCACCGCTCTGTGATCCTGTTCTTTACACCGTCACCGCTCTGTAATCCTGTTCTTTACACCGTCACCGCTCTGTAATCCTGTTCTTTACACCGTCACCGCTCTGTAATCCTGTTCTTTACACCGTCACCGCTCTGTGATCCTGTTCTTTACACCGTCACCGCTCTGTAATCCTGTTCTTTACACCGTCACCGCTCTGTAATCCTGTTCTTTACACCGTCACCGCTCTGTAATCCTGTTCTTTACACCGTCACCGCTCTGTGATCCTGTTCTTTACACCGTCACCGCTCTGTGATCCTGTTCTTTACACCGTCACCGCTCTGTAATCCTGTTCTTTACACCGTCACCGCTCTGTAATCCTGTTCTTTACACCGTCACCGCTCTGTGGTCACGTTCTTTAATCTGTCGCCGCTCTGTGATCCCGTTCTTTAATCTGTCGCTGCTTTGTGATCCCGTTCTTTAAACCGTCGCCACACTGTGGTCCCATTCTTTAAACTGTCACCGCTCTGTGATCCTGTTCTTTAAACTGTCACCGCTCTGTGATCCTGTTCTTTAAACTGTCACCGCTTTGTGATCCCGTTCTTTAAACTGTCACCGCTCTGTGATCATGTTCTTCAAACCGTTACCGCTCTGTGATCCCGTTCTTTAAACTGTCGCCGCTCCGAGATCCCCTTCATTAAACTGTCGCTGTTCTGTGATCCCGTTCATTACAGTGTTGCCGCTCTGTGATCCCGTTCTTTACACCGTCACCGCTCTGTAATCCTGTTCTTTACACCGTCACCGCTCTGTGATCCTGTTCTTTACACCGTCACCGCTCTGTGATCCTGTTCTTTACACCGTCACCGCTCTGTGATCCTGTTCTTTACACCGTCACCGCTCTGTAATCCTGTTCTTTACACCGTCACCGCTCTGTAATCCTGTTCTTTACACCGTCACCGCTCTGTGATCCTGTTCTTTACACCGTCACCGCTCTGTGATCCTGTTCTTTACACCGTCACCGCTCTGTAATCCTGTTCTTTACACCGTCACCGCTCTGTGATCCTGTTCTTTACACCGTCACCGCTCTGTAATCCTGTTCTTTACACCGTCACCGCTCTGTGATCCTGTTCTTTACACCGTCACCGCTCTGTGATCCTGTTCTTTACACCGTCACCGCTCTGTGATCCTGTTCTTTACACCGTCACCGCTCTGTGATCCTGTTCTTTACACCGTCACCGCTCTGTGATCCTGTTCTTTACACCGTCACCGCTCTGTGATCCTGTTCTTTACACCGTCACCGCTCTGTGATCCTGTTCTTTACACCGTCACCGCTCTGTGATCCTGTTCTTTACACCGTCACCGCTCTGTGATCCTGTTCTTTACACCGTCACCGCTCTGTAATCCTGTTCTTTACACCGTCACCGCTCTGTGATCCTGTTCTTTACACCGTCACCGCTCTGTGATCCTGTTCTTTACACCGTCACCGCTCTGTGATCCTGTTCTTTACACCGTCACCGCTCTGTGATCCTGTTCTTTACACCGTCACCGCTCTGTGATCCTGTTCTTTACACCGTCACCGCTCTGTGATCCTGTTCTTTACACCGTCACCGCTCTGTGATCCTGTTCTTTACACCGTCACCGCTCTGTGATCCTGTTCTTTACACCGTCACCGCTCTGTGATCCTGTTCTTTACACCGTCACCGCTCTGTAATCCTGTTCTTTACACCGTCACCGCTCTGTAATCCTGTTCTTTACACCGTCACCGCTCTGTGATCCTGTTCTTTACACCGTCACCGCTCTGTGATCCTGTTCTTTACACCGTCACCGCTCTGTGATCCTGTTCTTTACACCGTCACCGCTCTGTGATCCTGTTCTTTACACCGTCACCGCTCTGTAATCCTGTTCTTTACACCGTCACCGCTCTGTGATCCTGTTCTTTACACCGTCACCGCTCTGTAATCCTGTTCTTTACACCGTCACCGCTCTGTGATCCTGTTCTTTACACCGTCACCGCTCTGTGATCCTGTTCTTTACACCGTCACCGCTCTGTGATCCTGTTCTTTACACCGTCACCGCTCTGTGATCCTGTTCTTTACACCGTCACCGCTCTGTGATCCTGTTCTTTACACCGTCACCGCTCTGTAATCCTGTTCTTTACACCGTCACCGCTCTGTAATCCTGTTCTTTACACCGTCACCGCTCTGTGATCCTGTTCTTTACACCGTCACCGCTCTGTGATCCTGTTCTTTACACCGTCACCGCTCTGTGATCCTGTTCTTTACACCGTCACCGCTCTGTGATCCTGTTCTTTACACCGTCACCGCTCTGTGATCCTGTTCTTTACACCGTCACCGCTCTGTGATCCTGTTCTTTACACCGTCACCGCTCTGTAATCCTGTTCTTTACACCGTCACCGCTCTGTGATCCTGTTCTTTACACAGTCACCGCTCTGTAATCCTGTTCTTTACACCTTCACCGCTCTGTGATCCTGTTCTTTACACCGTCACCGCTCTGTGATCCTGTTCTTTACACCGTCACCGCTCTGTGATCCTGTTCTTTACACAGTCACCGCTCTGTAATCCTGTTCTTTACACCGTCACCGCTCTGTGATCCTGTTCTTTACACAGTCACCGCTCTGTAATCCTGTTCTTTACACCGTCACCGCTCTGTGATCCTGTTCTTTACACAGTCACCGCTCTGTAATCCTGTTCTTTACACCTTCACCGCTCTGTGATCCTGTTCTTTACACCGTCACCGCTCTGTGATCCTGTTCTTTACACCGTCACCGCTCTGTGATCCTGTTCTTTACACAGTCACCGCTCTGTAATCCTGTTCTTTACACCGTCACCGCTCTGTAATCCTGTTCTTTACACCGTCACCGCTCTGTGATCCTGTTCTTTACACCGTCACTGCTCTGTGATCCTGTTCTTTACACCGTCACTGCTCTGTGATCCTGTTCTTTACACCGTCACCGCTCTGTAATCCTGTTCTTTACACCGTCACCGCTCTGTGATCCTGTTCTTTACACCGTCACTGCTCTGTGATCCTGTTCTTTACACCGTCACCGCTCTGTAATCCTGTTCTTTACACCGTCACTGCTCTGTAATCCTGTTCTTTACACCGTCACCGCTCTGTGATCCCGTTTTTCAAACTGTCACCGCTCTGTGATCCCGTTTTTCAAACTGTCACCGCTCTGTGATCCCATTCTTCAAACTGTCACCGCTCTGCGATCCCATTCTACAAACTGTCACCGCTCTGTGATCCCATTCTACAAACTGTCACCGCTCTGTGATCCCATTCTACAAACTGTCACCGCTCTGTGATCCCATTCTACAAACTGTCACCGCTCTGTGATCCCATTCTACAAACTGTCACCGCTCTGTGGTCCCATTCTTCAAACTGTCACCGCTCTGTGGTCCCATTCTTTAAACCGTCACCGCTCTGTGATCCTGTTCCTTAAACCATCACCTCTCTGTGGTGTTGTTCTTTAAACTGTCGCCGCACTGTGATCCTAGTGTTTAAACGTTCGCCGCTCTGTGGTCCCGTTCTTTAAACCGTCACCGCTTTGTGATCCCATTATTTAAACTGTTGCCGCCTGTGAGCCCAGTATTTATATTACCACCACTCTGTGATCCCGTTCTTTAAACATTATTTACTTTAAATGCCAAAGAGTGTGAGGACACAGTAACTGAATACATTCCAGGGCCAGAAGCAGCAGTTCAGTGTTACGTGATCTTTATTATTGCAATCACTGGCTTAGAAGTAAATCGGTTTCACAATAAAGACCAGTCAAACCAATCGCCTTGGAATATCATTTCACACTTTAACCAGCTGCCAATGCCACAAGGTTTCACTTGTAATTTTTTTCATGTTGAGAACTACATTATTTTTAAAGTTTGCACAACAACATCAGCAGTTCAAGCACACAGATTACAGATTTTCTAATTTAGCACTTTTAGAACGCATTTTGAAAAGGCAATAAAAAGGGGATAAAAATGATTATTTTCACCCTTGATTGGGATCTGGATAGCAATTCTGTTATTCTTATAAATCATTGCTGTGATGTGTATGATTTTGTGGTGGCTCAAGACATGCTGTAAACTTCCAGGCAGATAGATAACAGGCATGGAACACTATAAACAAGTCTTTACTCTTCAGCTCCCTGATCTACCCTGCCAGCTCCCACTCCCAGGGCCCCATTTGCTGGGGTTCGCGCGCTCCCACGTAATTGTCCCTGAGCTGGTCACATGATTAGTGAAGCTTGCCCCTTAAAGGACCCACATAACCACATCCCTCTCCCTGCCCCCTTAAGTCCCTTAATACACTTTCCCATTACTATGAACAAAAATCACAATCGTTAACAGGGGCAGCCAGGGAAAAAGAGCCCATCAAAATGTCAATCAATCTGAAGCCCTCCCGAATCTCCTGGACCTCTGGAGCCCAGCCACAGGCTTAGCACTCCTTTGGGTGATTAGGTGGTTCACAGTCGATGCGACTGCAGGCAGGACCACTTCCACAAGGGGCAAACTAACCGTGTCACCCTCGACAGCCACAGTTGGTTGAACAGAAGTGGGAGCCCCTGACTCCTCTTGGCTGGAACAAGTCACAGGAGTATTCACGGTACTACGGTACTCATAGAACTCGTTGACTCCACGTTGGGAGGCGGGGGGGGGGGGGGGGGGGGGGGGGGAGTACCCCTCAACTCCTCAGCTGGTTGATCTGCTTCTTAATGGACTTCCGATAAACATCGACCGCATAAGACCCACAACCCCTCCTTCTAACCAAGGTGAACCTGCTGCAAAATTACATACCAAAACCAGGTCTCCCACTCTTCTGAGAGGCCTGCCGAGCCTCCACTCACTTTACCAAATTTAAGGTACAATCGGGTTCTCAATCAACGGCCCATGAGCAACCCAGCTGGTGTGACTCCTGTGGTTGACTGAGGGGTTGAGTTTTACACAGCAAAAAATTTCCCAACCTCTGAATGGATTGTCTGACTGCTTTTCATGGCATTGTTGGAAGTTTGAATGGCCTGCAGGACCAGACCGCTTGATGTTGGATGATACGGAGCTATCTGCTGTATGCCATTTGCTTTCACAAAATGCTGGAAATCATCGCTGGTGAAGGGAGTGCCGTTGTCCTCAACAATTGTCTCCGGAAACCCACATACGGCAAACACAGGGAACCAAACCTTAACTGTAATCTCCTGGACCAATAACCACTTTGTTTGGGCATCTAATAGCACCAAAAACATATTGCCCATAAAAGGGTTGTATAATCCACGTGGACCCTGGTTCATGGGCGACCTCACCATTCCCAAGGGCGAAGTGTGGAGAAAAGTGGCAAAGATTGCTGCATTTGGCCAGGGTGACACTGTTGTACGAGCTCTTCAATGCCTTGTTCATTCCTGGCTGCGAGACGTAGCTGCACATTAACATCTTCATTTTTGTCTGCCCTGGGTAGACTCTGTGTAACTCTTGAAGGAAGGGCCTGAGGCAGGATGGCCACCCATGATCCCCAAAGAATCATGCCGTCTTCACTAGTCAACTCGTATTGATGATTGATCACTGCAGAGTTAAACTTATAACGTTGGAGGATAATCGAGGGCCTTGGGTTGGAATGTTCTTTAACCAATTTAACTATCTGGTCAAAGGTTTTGGAGTTGGTTGCCGCTGGGGACATGAGGTTCTGAATCAAATTGTGAATCTGGGGCCCACAAACTGTCAGAAGCTTCTTATTGTCCTCACCTGTGATCTCTTTCACGGTAAAGAAGAAATTGAGTCATTCGATGTACTGACTTCATGACTAACCCCTTGGTGAAATGGGTTTAGTCCCCAATGATAGACATTTCCACCCACGATTTAAATGATTCCGACTCTTGCTGGAAATTCTCTGTTTTCTCAACAGTTCCTCCCTTCCACCCTCAATTCAGAACAATTGCCAACTGCGATCAAAGAAAAAATGTCCTTGCCGCCAATGTGGTGACTCAAAACATTCACTGGATGCTTCCAGTAGTAGGAGTTTATTGATGGTAGGCAAAGGCAGATAGATACCAGGCGCAGAACATGATATAACAGGGCCGGGATTCTCCAATCCTGCGCCGGGTCGGAGAATCGTCCGGGGGGGGCGGGGGGGGGGGGGGGGGGCGGGGGCAGTGCAAGAATCGCGCCATGCTGCTCCGACGCCGGGCCGCTGATTCTCCACTGCTGAATATCCGGCACCCACGGGGTCGCCGCCATGCTGGTCGGGGGCCATTGAAAGAGCACCCCCCCCAGCGATTTTCCACACTTCGACGGGCCCAGTGCCTGCCGAGTCCCGCCGCCGTGGGTTACGTATGGTCCCACCCGTCGGGACCTCGGAGTTCTGACTGCGGGGGCAATCCTGGTGGGGAGGCAGGGGGGATCCGACTCTGGGGGGGGCCTCCACAGGGGGCTAGCCCGCAATCGGGGCCCACCGATCGGCAGGCGGGCTAGTTCCGTGAGGTCCTATGTTCCTCCATGCCGGGCCCCTGTAGGGCTCCACCATATTGCCTGGGGGCCGGCGTGGAGACAGGAACCCACGTGCAGACACGCGCCAGCCATGGCGCACATGCGCAAACTTTTGCATGCGTGGCGCGCTGGCCTTCGGGCGCCGGAGCAGCAAACACCACTCCGCGCCATAGGGGTACTAGCCCCCCAGGAAGGGCTGAATACCTGGGCCTGGTGGCCCGTTGACGCCGGAGTGGCTCTCGCCGCTTTTGACGCCGGTGTCAGAACTTGGCCGCGGGATCGGAGAATCTCGGCCCAGGTCTTTACTCTTCAGCTTATTGGTCAACCCTGCCCGGGATGCTGCTTCCAGGGCCCGCAAAAACTCTCCATTGGTCAGGTTTGCATGCTTCCACACGATTGGCCCTAAGCCGGTCAGTGGAGGTTTCCCTCTTAAAGGGGCCATGGTACCACAGATTTTAAAATTTGACGCTCTGTTTTATTTCAATTAATGGTATAACAATTGAGAATATACCACTATTTTTATGCGATTCGAACTTCTGTTTTCTAAGTGTATGCATAGCAAATCCAGTTGATATTCTTTGATTCAATAATTGCACAAAATTATTGTTGGCCATTTTGGCCTCAGAATACTGGGGATTAGATTCAGGCATGCTAAGTTTTTTAAGCCGTCACATCTTATATAAATTAATCAATGCTCTTCAGCAAAAGTTTCACTTACCGCATACTTGTTTCTGCAAGTCACAGCATCTGATTTGAAGTTCAGCTTCTTTTTGTTCTAAAACATGGATTTGATGGGTTTGAAGTGCAATTGTGTCTGATGAAAGCTGGAGCTCTCGTACTTGCTGTTGAATGAAGTCTACCTCTTGATTGGATTTCTTAAGGCTTTCTTGCAAATGGAACATTTCTGAAAACCAAAAACAATTTTTAATGTAATTATAATTGCCCTCTATTTGTTCTCCTATGCATTATAACTAAATCTCAATTTATCAGCCTTCTTGTACAAATTGAAGGAATGATTCAGGTCTCGGTGTCTTGATCCCATTTTATGTAAGGGTGGTCAGTAGTCAAGATATAGGGTTCACTGACCTTTTGAGATGAAAAAAGTCACGAGAATATCTGTCTTCCATAACAGGAAACAGAAGCAGTTTGCTGTAAGCTTCAGGGAGAACGTGCAGACAACACACAGTGACCCAAGCCAGGAATCGAACCTGGGACCCTGGATCTGTGAAGCAACAGTGCTAATAACTGTGCTCCTGTGCCTCCCTGTGTCTATATAGGTTTCCTCTGGGTGCTCCGGTTTCTTCCAACAGTCCAATGATGTGTAGGTTAGATGAATTGGCCATGCTAAATTTCCCTAATAGAGTCATGAGAAACACAAGTTAGGTTATGGGGTTACAGGAGGGTGTAAACATGGATTGAGTGTTCATTCGAAGGATCGGTGCAGACCCGATGGGAGAAAAGGCCTCCTCCTGCACTATGAGCGCGATTCTCCAGCCTTGTTACGCTCTCACTCAAGCGAAACGAGGTTGGCGAATCGTGGGAGAGGACAAAAACGAGAATCGCCCCAGGCACCAAACAGTTTGGACCAATCTGCTCCCTTAGGTGAAAATGGGATCTCACTATAGCGTGGCAAGAAACCAATTATTACCACTTAAAGCCTGTTCCATACAATTAACGGGAGCTGCCCCAAATCCAACGGCTCCCTGTCATTCAGCGGCTTCCCCAGCAAGTGATCACACTGGCGTCAATTAATATTCATTTTGAAAAAAGTGAACCTGGCGGAAGGGCTTCTGTGGGGAGCCGATGTTAGATTAACTAAAGACCTGTGCCTATCCTAACCAGTCTAATCACTCAGTACATGGTGAGAATCTGTGCTGTAAACTGTAAGCTCTGTCCTTCTGAGAGGCTGTATCCCGAATGAGTGGGAAAACTGATGCCCTCTGTCTTCATAGTGAGTGTGCTCTAACTGGTGATTGGCTGCGGTGTTATGCATGTTGATTGGTCCTACTGTATGTCCATCAGGGTGTGTGTCTGCACCATGATATACTGGTGCATAATATGACAGTGCTTGGTGAGTGGTGGGGGACCCTTGTCTGGGGGACGCTCCGCAGGGGTGATCCGCCATAGGAGGGCGGGGGAAGGCGCTGGGGAGAGCAACCGGGGGACAACCACTCAAGGAACCACCATGCCAACCCCATGATCACGTGGGCCCGCAACCTTTGTCCCTGCCCGTCTGCCCCAACAACCGTCAACTCCGCCAACTGCCGAGGCTCTGGTCTTGCGGCTGAACGCTATTGGTAATGGAGAATTAGCAATCGTGGTTAAGTGAGCACTTCACACATCCCAAGTGGATTCCCGTGGGTGGGTGGGCCATGTAGCATGTGGGAGTCATTGCCTCGCATCCCAATCACACCCTGATGCTTGGACACTGTTCTTGAACACTGCGGGAGGCAACACCACACACTCGGCATTCCAATATCCAAACACCCAGGGGATGGGGCACAGCTCTGGGGACATGCCCACATGGGATGCCGCCCCCTTAACACTCCCTCCCCAACACTCCCTCCCCACCCCTTATCTACCCCCATACTCCCTCCCGCGCCTTCCCCGGTGTCCTCAATGTGCTTTGCCCTCCTAGCTTTACCACTATATCTAGGTGTCTCCAAAGGATGCACATATGAGGTGGAGGCAGCCAGCTACTGACCACATCCCCTGGCCTTCGATGCCCCTGGCGGGCATTCTCTGGGGCCGAAGTGACCCGCTGTTCCGTGTGTTGACTTTTTGAGTCACGGTGGAACCGAGGGAGCTGGTGGCCATCGTTGCCACTCCATGGGATGGGTCGGGTTGGTGCCCAGTGCCCCATCTTCCCGATTGGTGCCCATAGGGTCCTGGGGTTCAACTTGACATGGGGGGCAGGTGGTTTGAGCCCATGTTGCCCCTGCATCATCTGCTCGGTCAGCACTGGCAGCTTCCCATGGTCTGTACTATCATGTCGACGCCCTCCACAATGCTCCTCAGTGACTGGGCCATGCTCTGCAGTGCCACGGCAATGCCCACCTGTGACTGGGACAAGCTCCCCAGCTCTTCTGCCATTCACATCTTAGAGCGGGACATGTCCCGCAGAACCTCATCAAGGCCAGCCTGGAACTGGGTCACATCACCCAGCAAGTCAGACATTCTGCAGAGATCCTGAGCCATGGCCGTCACCGACTGCGTGACGCCTTGGACACCTTCACTAATAGTGCCGAGGTTGAGCACCAGGCTCTCCACTACGGTCACCATCCTAGCAGTGTTGGCCTCGGTGCCACACATTGCCGGTGATAACTCCTTTGCACATAGCCTCTGGGACTCCTCAAAGCGGCTATGGATCTGCTGGAGTGACGTTGACATTTCCCTCTAAATGTCCCGGCTGCTTCCTATCATCTCCATCAGTTCCGGGTACCTCTGTACCACAGGCTCAACATCAGGTTGGAAGCCAGCTGACCTCTGACTGCTGTCTCACCTGGGGGTTCCTGCCGCTACCTGATCTGCATCATCAGCGGTGTGGTGATCACCAGATTGTGCCCCCGAAGCCTTTCCATGATCATTTCCCACCGAGGTGTGTGTATCTGCGCTGGTGGAGGGTGGGGATGACAGCTGTGCCATGACTTTAACCGTTGCATCCTCAAAGCTCTCCTCCGAGGTGGTCTTTTGGGAGTCAGGAGAGGGGACCGGCCGGGATGGACTGATTCTGTCGGCTGGAGGACCTGCAGGAGAATGGACATGTGGTCAATGCGAGGGATGGATCAGTCAGTAAGGCAATAACAACTCACATTTGATAGGTTCCCCCGGGTAGAGCCTGATGGTTCCTCACCTCTGCGGCGTCCGAAGCCTCCACGTGGGTGACCGCCCTGTCCTCGGCCACATCAGTCACCTCCAAGGCACGCACCTCGAAGGTGATCAGGATCCTTATGCACCACCACCAGTGGGCCATCTCCTGATGATTATGGGAGAACCTTTCCTGAGGAGACACAGAGGGGGAATCGTTAGCCACACGTGTGGTTCACAGTGGTGGGAGGCGGGGGTGGAGGGAGGGTTGTGGGGGTTGAAAAGGTGGGGTGAGTAGAAAGAGGGTTGTGGGGTTGATGAGGGAGGGGTGGAGGGAGAGTAGGGGGTCATATGAGCAGTTGGATGCTCCCTTGGGGGGGGGGGGGGGGGCGTTGGGGGCGTTAATGTCTACTCACCCGTGCTGCTCGGTGTAGGTCGTTGACCTATTTTCGGCACTGGATCCCAGTCCTCCTGATCACACTCCCCGAGCTCACAGCTGCCGCCACCATTCCCAGGCAACACTGGCTGCCCGATGGCTCACCCTCCGGGACCCTCGGGGGAACATGAAATCCCTCCTGGCCACCACTGCAGCAAGGTGCTTCCCCAGGCCAGCGTCCCCAAACCTGGGGTTGGTCTCCTCGATGTCATTATTGCGAGCTGGCTGAGCCAATGTAGCTTAAGTGCTGCTCGACCATGTTAGCGGGGGGCTGGTGAGTGCCGTCCTGGCGAATCAGCTGGCGAGCCTTCATTTGCGGCGAGAAACCCGTGAGGCCGCGCCTAGTGGACAATTAAACTTGAATTGTGCTGCCGGCCTCGCTGGGCTGAGGACCGCGGTGGAAGCTCACTGCAATTCCCGCTCACTGCCGTACTTTTTTCCAGAGAATTGTGCCCTATAATTCTATGCCTTGTTGTCCAACCCTTTTTATGATATAAACAAGTCTTCTCTGCTTTATCATACCGGCGGTACACAACAGCTAAAACAGACAGAGGCAGCCATGATCCACATTTTAAATGATGATTCTTTTTCATGCCTAATGGGCACTGAAGTTAGGTTATTAAATGAAAGTTATATAAATGCAATACTTCATGCAACTTCATGACTGAGTGCACTAATCTGCACAAGACAGTGGCCTTCATATTAAACCTCTACCCTGCATGATGGGTGAGAGAGGATTAAAACAATTTAAATCAGGAATTGTCCCCAATCTACAGCATGTGTGCTTTGGCGAGGCAGGACACCTCATTAACATATAGAAATCAAGCCCGATTGCAGATTTATGGACTTTTTCGCATGCCTCCATACCACCCACACCACTGCCCCACCAAGCCACAATCCTTTGTTCCCTCCCTCCCCCACTCTGTTCCCTCACCCTCTTCCCCCACCAAGATTAATCTCTCTCTCACTCGCTCCCTCTCGATTTCCACCTTTCTCCCCAGCAAACCCTAATCTCTCATTTGTTCCTTTCCAATTTCTTCTTTCCCCCACTACTCAACCAAACCCCATTCTCTTGCTCCCTCCAACCTGATTGCACTCACTTTTTTTTTGTAATAATCTTTATTGTCACAAGTAGGCTGACATTAACACTGCAACGAAGTTACTGTGAAAAGCCCCTAGTCACCACATTCTGGCGCCTGTTTGGGCACAAGGAAGGAGAGTTCAGAATGTCCAAATTACCTAACAAGCTCGTCTTTCGGGACTTGAGAGAGGAAACTAGAGCACCTGGAAAAAAAACCACGTAGACACGGGGAGAACGTACAGACTCCACACAGATAATGACCCAAGCTGGGAGTCGAACCTGGGACCCGGTTGCTGCGAAGCAACAGTGCTAATCATTGTGTTACCGTGCGCCATCCCCTGCTACAAAGATACATCCCTCCCTCCCCATATAGACCCTAATCTCTCATTCCTTCCCACCCAATTTTTAAAAAATAAATTGAGAATACCCAATTAATTTTTTCCAATTATGTGGCAATTTAGCATGGCCATCCACCTACCTTGCACATCTTTGGGTTGTGGGGGCGAAACCCACGCACACACGGGGAGAATGTGTAAACTCCACAGTGACCCAGAGCCGGGATCGAACCTGGGACCTCGCCGCCGTGAGGCAGCAGTACTAATCACTGTGCCATCATGCTGCCCCTTCCCGCCCAATTTTGATTGCTTTTCCTACAGAAGCTCTGATTTCCCACATGCTCCTTCCCCATTTCTGTCTCGTCCCGTGGCCTTCACCAATGGCTGATCTCTTCCTTCCTCACATCAAATTTCTGCTGCCATGTCCGCTGATCAAACTCCAATATCTTACTTCCTCCCTCCTGATTTCTGTTGTGGTCTCCTCACCAAGATCCACTCTCTTGCTACCCCCAAATTTTCACTCTCTTTTCCCCTCACTAACACCAATATTCTACTTCCTCCCAATTTATATTCTCTTCTTGCCCACCAAAACTAAATCTCTTGCTCCCTCTCTCCTGATTGCTCTGGTCTCCTACTGCTGGTTTTCCCACCCAATAACTGGACAGCCAGTCAATTTGGACATCAAGCAGATTAGAAACAAAAAATAGTTATAATGAACTCCTGCTAAGCCCAGTTGTTGGGTTTTCCCCACGCCGCACCTCTCTCTCCATTCCTCAAAGAACAAAGAACGAAGAACAAACGAACAAAGAACAAAGGACAAAAAACAAAGAAAAGTACAGCACAGGAACAGGCCCTTCAGCCCTCCAAGCCTGTGCCGACCATGCTGCCCGTCTGAACTAAAACCTTCAATATTTCTGGGTCCATATCCCTCTATTCCCATCTTATTCATATATTTGTCAAGATGTCCCTTAAACGTCACTATCGTCCCTGCTTCCACCACCTCCTCTGACAGTGGGTTCCAGGCACCCACTATCCTCTGTGTAAAAAACTTACCTTGTACATCTGCTCTAAACCTTGCCCCTCGCACCTTCTCGAAAAACTGTATCAAGTTAGTGAGACACGACTTCCCCTTCACAAAACCGTGCTGCTTCCATGGTGGTTAGCATAAATGCTTCACAGCTCCAGGGTCCCAGGTTCGATTCCCGGCTGGGTCACTGTCTGTGTGGAGTCTGCACGTCCTCCCCCTGTGTGCGTGGGTTTCCTCCGGGTGCTCCGGTTTCCTCCCACAGTCCAAAGATGTGCGGGTTAGGTGGATTGGCCATGATAAATTGCCCGTAGTGTCCTAATAAAAGTAAGGTTAAGGGGGGGTTGTTGGTTTACGGGTATAGGGTGGATACGTGGGTTTGAGTAGGGTGATCATGGCTCGGCACAACATTGAGGACCGAAGGGCCTGTTCTGTGCTGTACTGTTCTATGTTCTATGTTCTAATACTCCTTGCAAATATTGGGACCAATCTTTCCACATGCAATGATGGATGGAATACAGCAATCTGCATGCATGCTATATGCGGGATGAAAACAGAAATTGTCGGAAAATCACTGCAGGTCAGGTTGCATCTGTCCAGAGAGAAACAAAGTTAATGGCCTGAATTTTTCAGATGGCCTTTGCCGTTCTGGAGAGTCAGTGGAGAACACATTCCCGCCAACAGGCCAGCTGCCACTTTACACTTGAATGGACTTCCATCCTTGCTTGGAAGGACGTGCAGCCTTGGAGAGCTGCCAGCCAATCAGATTAGCGACAGCTCTTCAACCCGCACGGGACCTATCCTTCACATGGTTTTGTGAAGGGTAGGTCGTGCCTCACAAACCTTATTGAGTTCTTTGAGAAGGTGGCCAAACAGGTGGACGAGGGTAAAGCAGTTGATGTGGTGCATATGGATTTCAGTAAAGCATTTGATAAGGTTCCCCACGGTAGGCTCTTGCAGAAAATACGGAGGCATGGGATCGAGGGTGGTTTGGATCAGAAATTGGCTAGCTGGAAGAAGACAGAGGGTGTTGGTTGATGGAAAATGTTCAGCCCGGAGTTCAGTTACTAGTGGTATACCACAAGGATCTGTTTTGGGGCCACTGCTGTTTGTTATTTTTAGAAATGACCTGGAGGAGGGCGTGAAAGGATGGGTGAGTAAATTTGCGGATGACACTAAAGTCGGTGGAGTTGTGGACAGTGCAGAAGGATGTTGCAGGTTACAGAGGGACATAGATAAGCTGCAGAGCTGGGCTGAGAAGTGGCAAATGGAGTTTAATGCAGAAAAGTGTGAGGTCATTTATTTTGGAAGGAGTAACAGGAATACAGAGTACTGGGCTAATGGTAAGATTCTTGGTAGTGTGGATGAGCAGAGAGATCTCGGTGTCCATGTAAATAGATCCCTGAAAGTTGCCACCCAGGTTGATGGGGTTGTTAAGTAGGCATACGGTGTGTTAGCTTTTATTGGTAGAGGGATGGAGTTTCGGAGCCATGATGTCATGTTGCAGCTGTAGAAAACTCTGGTGCGGCCGCATTTGGAGTATTGCGTCCAGTTCTGGTCGCCGCATTATAGGAAGGATGTGGAAGCATTGGAAAGGGTGCAGAGGAGATTTACCAGGATGTTGCCTGGTATGGAGGGAAGATCTTATGAGGAAAGGCTGAGGGACATGAGGCTGTTTCCGTTAGAGAGAAGAAGGTTAAGGGGTGACTTAGTAGAGGCATACAAGATGATCAGAGGATTAGATAGGGTGGACTGTGAGAGCCTTTTTCCTCGGATGGTGATGGCTATCACGAGGGGACATAGCTTTAAATTGAGGGGATATAGATATAGGACAGATGTCAGAGGTAGGTTCTTTACTCAAGAGAGTAGTAGGGGCGTGGAATGCCCTGCCTGCAACAGTAGTGGACTCGCCAACATTAAGGGCATTTAAATGGTCAGTGGATAAACATATGGACGATAAGGGAATAGTGTAGATGGGCTTTAGATTGGTTTCAGAGGTCGGCGCAACATCGAGGGCCGAAGGGCCTGTACTGCGCTGTAATGGTCTAATGTCTAAAAAACCCAGCCATGCACAGTGCTGGAGTGGCTGAGAGTGTTGGAACATCAATGCCAGATAAGTAATCGAGGTCCCAGGTAGGGTTCCCTTGGTGGGTGTGGGGTGAGAGTGAGGAAGGGGGTGGGGGAGAAGATATCACAAGGGAGGCGGCTGGGTTGTCCGGGGATATGCCAGGGGAGAGACGTTCAGAGGTGTCCTGTCCTTGAGGGGAGGATGACCCAGTCAGAAGGGGGTTTCTGATGGAAGCGCCTTTCCTCCCAACCTATCTGCCTGGAATTGAGGATTTTATAATTTTCTGTTTCTCCCCGAGCTTTCCAGCACCTGCCAGCCTACAAATTGAGGCTGATAGGAAAAGGTTCTTATGAAGTGGTCACTTCAGGCCTTAATTGGGGCAAGAGCGGGTTTCCCAACCAGGACTCTGCCTGCCCCACCGTAAAATCATGGACGAGTTGGGCGGGCGGAATTCTGGAGGGAATCCTGTCCAACTTCCCGCGCCCCCTTACCTCTTTCCCACCCAAGATGTAGGTTTTGAAAATTCTCCATTCCCCACCTTGATCCATCATCCATTCACCAGACTAAAAATTTAGGCTGGGTGGGAAAGACTTAGCCACTTAAAGGCCTTAATTGGGTAAGGGTAGGCTTTTCCCATCAATACCGTCTCCAAAGCCCTGCTCTATAAAATTGCTTCCAGCTTGGGGCAGGCGTTGAGGCAATTTCATCCCCATGACTCCTGCCCCAACTCAAACCTGCTAGGGGGAGCAGGGGTTTGAGGGGGGTGAGGCGGGGTGGTTTGGGCAGAGTGGGGAGGGTGGGGATTGGGGAGGGTCCATAAAGATCAAGGCAATGTTTCAGGTCAGTGACCACCAACCTGTCTCACACAAATTGTTTCTTTTTAAGTGGAGTAAATATGATGCTTTTGTCTGCTGCCATGATTTTCTCAAACCTTTTGCCAGATCTGGGGTAACACCTTCATTTTAAAATATCTAGATGAACTTTTAAACTGAAATCTTTGCCATTGCTTATCTGACCTGACACTAAGAGGTGCTGTTGTCCTCCTAACCAATCTCCCATATGCTCTACTTCTGCGTACTAATACGATTCAGGGCACTAACTATCTCTGCCAGTCAACAACACTCATACACATGGCAAGGGAATAAATGAATTAGATTTCATTTTGACAAGCACTTGGCTTATTATCAAATGTTTGTGTACATTAGCCATGTATACATTTTTTTTTAAAATAGTCACAGATGTTCCGATACTAACAATATTCAGCAACATCCAAGTCTTGTAAAACTGGCAATATTAATCTGCTGTTAGAACTGCCAGGGAAAGGGAAGCATGGTGGCACAGTGGTTTGCACTGCTGCCTCACAGCACCGAGGTGCCAGGTTCCATCGCGGCTCTGAGTCACTGTCCATGTGGAGTTCACACATTCTCCCCGTGTTTGCGTGGGTTTCGCCCCCACAATCCAAAGATGTGCTGGGTAGGTAGATTGGCCACGCTAAATTGCCCCTTAATTGGAAAAAATGGTACTCTGAATTTATATTAAAAAAAAGAACTGGGAGGGAAAAGAAATAATGAAGGCTGTAGAATGTTGTCCGGCAACTAGCGAAGAAGTTCACATTCTACGGGTTCCACAGGGAGATCGATCAGTGTATTTCCCTGGACCTGATAGGGGTTATTACATCCTGCCCCCCCCCCCCCCCCCCCCCGCAATCTTCCCCAAGTCTGAAAATTCCCCTCCTGTAGCTAGCTGAGGGGGCCTTCTTTAACTCTTTGCATGTGGCTGCACCTCTGCCTGTTGTGGAGGCCAGATCGGGCGGTGCATATGGAGTTAGTGATTTCCTCTACTGGGGGCTTGGCTCTCATTGCAACATCATCCTGAGGTGCCGATGTGTATGTGTCCGAAGCCAAGTCGTCATTGTACGATGGTCCGGATGCTGGTCCACAGTGCGTTGTGCCTCCAAACTGTAGGAAGGTATAAAGAACACTGATACGTCCAGTGTGGTTTCCTCCGAGCTGCGTTCTCTGCCTTCAAGGTGATCCCTGTCCTTCCGTACGTTCTACCCCCGGGATCTAACTTCGTACGAAACCGACCCCATTCTCTCCATCACGACCGCTGGAACCCACTGGGTGCTGTTTCTGAAATTGTGGACATGGGCAGCAGCTCCTGGTTTGGAAGCTCTATCAGGTGTCTGGTGGTTATGGTATTTTCTATGGAGGTCCTACTTTGTCACTACTTTCCCGGCAAGACATGGGAATGTTCAGCTCCGGCGGGTTCGGAGGCATTGGCCATCAGCATCTCTGCCCGCACTACCGGGTCATGACGTACGGCCTAGTCCGGTAGTGGAACAAGAAAAGTGTCAGCTTTGTTTCAAACGAGCCTGTATTCTTCATCCTCATGGCCTGCTTGAACATTTGAACTGCCCGCTCTGCCAAACCATTCAAGGAGCACTTCGGATGCGCTTCACCCCATTGACCCGCATAAATGTCTGGATCTCCTCACTGGTGAACAGGGTCCCATTGTCCTCTTTGAAGAGTCCCTGTAGGAGCTTATGGTTGGTGATAAAAATAAAATGGCGCCCATAGACGTACTGGTGGTACTTTCAATGCCATTTGACACATTTCAGTCTACTCAAACCTCCACAGCAAGTCTTCTACTTGCTCCCTTCAAGTTTAACAGCAGCCACAATAATGGTTGACAATGGGTTTTAATTCAGTCCTACACATCAATTGGCCTGCTTCAGCCCCCACGACCATTATTGGCTGCCAAACCAACTCCAATCCAATTAAAGAACCGACTCCAAGAAAATCATGGCTTTCATCTATCTCGCAGGGACCCCAGAGGCAGTTTTGATACCCTAAAGCAGTCTCGACTTGCGTTTCTCACCTCCATTATGAAATTTCAGTTCTATGTGTCAGTTCCTCCCACCTAATTTCAATCTTTCTGAATTAATATCTGCCAGATTTAAACCTTTTAATATTTGCTATTTTCATCCCTCATGCTTTAAGAAGGACACGAGGAGTCCACACAGTAAAAAGAAGTACAAAGTTTTATTTGCAAACGATAATATATACACTTATCGGTAGACCACTATTGGGTTTGTGCTTAGTCAGTGCCTTACTGACCGACATTATATACACTGGATAATTAAGATAACCATCCCCTAGCAGGGGAGCTCGTACTCTGCAAGGAGAATGAGGAAGGCAAGCATTCCCACCCAATACGTCCCGTGCAGGATATTACATTCCTCCCCACCAAAGTGCAAAGAGCCCCTCGCCAAGTGATCAGACAGAGAAATAGGAGCAGGCTTAGGATGTTGGGATATCTTTGGCTCGGGTAAGTCATCATGGTAATTGATGCGCTAGATCAGTCGCCGTATACCACGTTGGTGAACACCGTCAGCGGCAGGGACGACATGGCGGATGATCATCAGGAGGTGGCTGAACAACGGAATCAGCATCCGGGATCTCCGAGATCTGCCTCTCCATCTTGGAATCAGATGACACAACGTCCAGCATGTTGGCTCCGAGAGAGACTGGAGGCATCACAGCATGCTGGTTCAGCAATGGAGCCAGAGGATCCACGCCAGGCTTCTTCCGAAGCCCAAAGAGGCATCGCTAATAAAATAAATCCAAACCTGGATCTAGAAAATCGGGGAGGTGGCTCAGCTGAGTAGGTCACAGCGTCGACAGCAAAACTAGTTTACTCCTCAGCGCCAGTTTAATAAGGACACAGGTAGTCCACATTGAGTAAAATTAAGAACAAAGTTTTATTTACAAATAATATAGATATACACTGCCCATTCGACCACTACTGGGTTCCTTAGTCGGTGCCTTACTGGACGACCTATATACAAGAGGCAATTGAGACACCACATCCGTAGCGGGGGAGCTCTTACACCACAAGTTACACAGGGAAGACAAGGATTCCCACCCCGTAGGTCCCATGTGGGATATTACACATGTCAAATGCCCCAGATAAGCACCAATAAGAATTGTTACCACAGGGTCTGTTGCACATATCCTTCCTTCCCCATAATTAACGAATTTATTGCATCATTACTTTCCCCTCTACCAAGCATTAGCCCAGTGGAATTGGCCTGCAAAGAATTGCTGTTAGTGAAAGAAGATCACTTGTTGGGGAACAGCAGACAAGTGGAAAACAGGTTCATGAATCTGCTGTAACAATCTGGAGAGATAGATTTTTATCCTTGCTTGGCACGCAGATTTCAGAGTTACTGCACTGAAAGTTGGGTATAAAGTAGATAGTAAAGACAGTATTGACCAAGGGCATTCTCAGATTAGCGGGAGGTGAAAAATGATGTTCACAAATCTATACTGAAGCTTCAATTTGTCACCATATATATATATAATGACTGGAAGTAAGTAAGAGTTGTATATTCAAATTTACAAATGGCACTAAGTGAGAAGGCACAATTAGATGTCTGGATTAGTGCTGGAACTTGGCACAGCTATAAATTGTGTGGGTAAAACCACTGCTAATGGAGTTCAATATGGAGAAGTGTGAGATCACCACTTTGGATCAAGGAAAGATAAGTATTTTCTTACAGGGGAGTGTTTAGGAGCTCTGGAAGAGCGATGGATTTAGGTGTTACGCAAGTCACTAAAAGCTAATGCACAGCCTGAAAAAAAAAATCAATGATGTTAATGGAATTTTGCCTTTATCTCAAGGAAATTGGAATACAAAAGTGAGGAAATGATGCTTTGGTCAGAAAGGTTGTGGAGTACCATGTTCAGCTTTGGGCACCAAGTCTCATGAAAATGTCTTCCAGGAGGAATAGTGCCTGATTCGCCAGAACAATATCAAGGTTTTAAGGGTTAAACCATGAAGACAGTTACATAAATATGGTTTGTATTCCCATGAGTTTACACAGTTGAGGCTTAATCTAGCTAAGGATTTAATTGAGTAAGAGATTCAATAGGATGGAAGCTATTTCTTCCTGGAAGAATCCAGAACAATAAGGCATTTTTTTTAACTTGGAGATCAATAATCAGAAGGTAAATCAGCAAGCATTCTTTGCACACAAAGGACGGTGTAAATCTGGTACTTTCTCCCCCACAGGCCACAGATGCTGAGTCAATTGAAATTTTTAATATTGGTGTAAATATATTTTGGTTAAGTGTTAAGAAATATGGAGAAAGGTTGAGTATATGGAGTTCAGCTTCTATCTTTACCGTTATGTGAAAATACAGGCTCTGTGACCCTGCTGGTCTTTCTGAGATCATAATTAATGTAGCAAACCAAAGTTATACAGAAAACCCTTCAGAAAATATTCATGTGTTTTATCGTTGATGATAGAATCTAACCATTTACCCTCGACATTCAATGACATTCCCATCATTGAGTCCCAAGTCTCACCATTCTCCACGGGGTTTTTACATAGAACATACTGTGCAGAAGGAGGACATTCAGCCCATCAAATCTGCATCGACCCACTTAAGCCCTCACTTCCACCCTACCCCTGCAATCCAATAACCCCTCCTAACCTTATTGGTCACTAAGGGCAATTTAGCATGGTGAATCCACCTAACCTGCACATCTTTGGACTGTGGGAGGAAATCGGAGCACCCGGAGGAAACCCACGCAGACATGGAAAGAACGTGCAGACTCCTCACAGATAGTGACCCAAGTGGGAATGGAACCTGAGACCCTGACAGTGTGAAGCAACAGTGCTAACAACTGTCCAACGTGCCGCCCTATGCTTATCTACATCCAAATGTATTATCTACATAATAGAATTATCTACATCCAAATATTTTGGCTACATGAGCAGGTCAGAGGTTGTGAATACTGCGGTAAGTAACTCACCTCCTGATTTTCCAAAACCTGTCCAAGGCACAAGTCAGGTATGTGATGAATTACTCTCCACTTGCCTGGATGAGTGTGGTCTGACAACGCTCAAGACGTTCGACACCATCCGGGACAAAGCAATCTGCCTGAGAGGCATCCCATCCACCACCTTCAAAATTCACTCTTTCCACCACTGACGCCAAGCACCATCTACAAGATGCACAGCCGTAACCCACCAAGGCTCCATTAATAGCACCTTTTAAACCAGTGACCTTCACCACCTAGAAGGACAAGAGCAACAGGTGCATGGGAATAGCACCATCTGCAACTTCCCTCCAAGTCACACACCAGCCTGACTTGGAACCAAATCACCGTTCGCTCACTGATACTGTCAAAATCCTGAGACACCCTTCATAACAGCACTGTGGGTGTAACTACGCCACATGGACTGCAGCAATTCAAGAAAGTGGTTCACCACCACTTTCTCAAGAGAAAGTAGGTCTGGGCAATAAATGCTGACCTAGCCAACAATGCCCACATGCCATAAACAAATTAATTTTTTAAAAGTATCCAAGGACCTGAATCAAGCTTTCAGGATTTTGATAGTTTGACCACCACTTCTCTTGTAGCTTTATGCATTTAATTGAGTGCCAATTGCTTAGTGTTCTAGAGTTTCACAGTGCAATTGTAAGCTACATCTGTAAAATCCAGGCCTGGTCAATAGCTAAGATGCATGACTGCTTAAAGTGTGAGGGCCCTGGCAACCAGTAGCAGATATTTTCATTCATAATGATTTTTAAAAAAATGTAGAATACCCAATTCAATTTTTTTCTAAATAAGGGGCAAAGTAGCATGGCCAATTCACCTATCCTGCATAACTTTAGGTTGTGGGGTTGAGACCCATGCAGACACGGGGAGAATGTGAAAACTTCACACTGACAGTGACCCGGGGCCGGGAATGAACCCGTGAGGCAGCAGTGCTAACCATTGCTTCACTGTGCCACCCTTCTGCATTCATAATGATGTGCTTGGCATCACAACTGATCTCATTCAAGAGCATGTTGCTTTCACTGTTTAGCATGAATGTAGTCCTGTATTGTAGCTTCACCAGGATGGCACTCCATTTTGAGGTGCATTTGTTGCTGTTGGTGGTGTTTAAATTCCCCAGCTGTCTTGGGATTTGAACTGAAGTCTCTGCATCATTAGCCCTGCCCTACTAAGCTAATAACATAACCAATATGCTCACATACCCAACTGGAATTAAGCATTTAATAAACTTTTTTTCTTTTAGGCTATGCATTAGAAATGTTTTGCAAATCATATTCCTTTGATGTCCTGTGGCAAACTGAATGGTCCACTGAATGATCCCTTTTCAGTTTTTCCAGTCAGCAGAATGAGTACCGTAATAGAATATTTTAATTTCTCACAAGTGGCTTACAGTGGTTCCAAAATAATAGAAGCCTCAGAATTCTTAATAGTTATCTATGTTTCTTTGATTAAAGCTTTTACATGAGCAAGATACTTCACTAAATCGAGGACAGGCCAAATGAATCACAATAACCTTTTCTGTTCCTGTACATTCCTGAGATGCCACAGCCAATGTAGGAATAAAGCAAAAGTGGAACTGGAGAATCTAAAATGCCAATAAAGTTATGTATTCCTTTGATCCAAGCTATTACAAAGCAAAATTGATATTATTCATAACGAATCAAAGTTGAGCCTTTGTGAAAACTTCATACAGACAAGCTTGTCAATCATCATGCATCATTGATACTAGGACCTTGCAAATACTTGACTCAGGCAAAGTTACCCAATGTAAACTGGCAAGCCTTGTTAAACAAGAATGCTGTTGAGAAATACAGATCAATTAATGGCTTTTAATTTGCAAATTTAATAACCTTTAAATATTAAGAGCCAGCCAATCAATATTCGTTATTCATTATTTTGGCATTTACTACCATTTATCAACCAATGCAGCTACCTCAGTTCTTCTCTTAATTCAGATTTGTGCAAAAAACCTGAGTTATGTTATTATGAAAAACGTATGCGAAGGAACCAGATGAATCCTTAAACTCCTTACAAAGGAACTTTTAAAAAATTCGTTCTTGGGATGTGGGTGTCACTGGCTGGGCCAGCATTTGTTGCCTGTGTCTAATTGCCCTTGAACTGAGTTGCTTGCTAGGCCATTTCAATGGGGGGCAGTTAAGAGTCAACCACATTGCTATGTGGGTCTGCAGTCACATATAGGCCAGACCGGGTAAGGACGGCAGATTTCCTTCCTGGAAGGATATTAGTGAGCCAGCTGGGGTTTTACGACAATCAACAATGGTTTCATGGTCATCGTTAGATTTTTCATTTCCAGACATTTATTGGATTCAATTTCCACCATCTGCCATGGCGAGATTTGAATGCAGGACCCCAGGGCATTACCCTGGGTCTCTGAATTACTAATCCAGGGACAATACCACAATGGCACCGCCTCACCGGTTTTTATCTCTCAACATAAATATAGGGATGAACGATGTCCACTCAGCTGAACTATCTTACAAAAACCAGTTTGGATCAAAATGAACATTTCAATTCAAGCTGCTCTCTGAGAAAAGTAATTATTTCTTGCCAAATCATTAATGACAAAGCCAGACCACAATTCATGAACTAAGAACTTTTTTATAGGTCACAAATCACAACTTTAAGTTGGATACAAAGGTATTTAATCGGCATAAATGTAACCAGAGTTACAGAACAGTTGAGTCGCAAATTATCAATGGGTAATTATTTAACTAAACATTCAGCATTTATTGCAAGGCAGCCCTAATGAATGCCCCAATCCCCCCTCCATCCGACCGCCGCCAACCAGCAGCCCACGCAGGGCAACACCCACAGAAGCCCGTGGCGAGGGCAGTGCCAGCCAATGGTACCCCTGGCATCAGGGACAGGCGCCAGGACCAGAGGCCCCCATGGTCAGGGTTGGGGGGGGGGGGTAAAGGGACATGCAGGGGCGGATCCGACAGAATCAACCGAGACCACCATGTAGCCTGGTGGACCTGGTTGGGCACGGGGGTATGCACCATTCTAACATATCGACCGTTCATCCCCTGCAGACAGTGGATACTGGAATACAACCAGCAATGGTGGCCTTCCTGCTGGTTGCCACTACCCTGGGGATGCCCTGCAACTGTACTAGCGGGTGCTGCTCGAGGAGGAGGAGGAAGCTGCAGCAGCAGAGCATGGGGGCAGCAGCTGAGCATGCGGGCAGCAGTGGTGCGTGTAAGAGCAGAGAGTGCAGCAGAGATGCAAGCCACCCAGGATGGAGGGAGAGACGCCCAACAGGTCGAGGAGGGGGAGATGCCAAGGAGGCGCCGCATGAGGCCTCGTGTGTACTGGCACCGCCCGTCATTATACGACCTGCCAGACTAGGCATGCCGTCAAAGACTCCGGCTGAGCAGAGACAGTGTGACATATCTGCCAGGTCATGGCACAACTGGCACAGCAGGGGTATGGGGGACGACACCCGCTCCCAGCGGCCGTCAAGGTGACGGTCGCCCTGAATGGGATGCCCCGGGTCCAAGGGCTGATCGACGGGATTCATGTCCCCTACAATCACCTGCAGATGACAGACCGCTCTACACCATACAAAAGCTGATATGTGATCATCAGAGGCACATCATTCACCTCAGCACCCAATACCCGGGCAGTGTTGATGATGCCTTTATCCTGGCACACACCATGATTCCTGCCATGTTCAAGACGTCCCCCCAGCTGAGGGGTTGGCTCCTGGGTGACAGGGGTTATCCGCAATGGTCGTGGCTGCTGACGCCTATCCGGAGGCCAGAGGATGACGCGGAGTGACCAGTGGCGTGATCAAGCGGTGCTGCGGCCTCCCAAAGATGAAGTTCAGGTGCCAGGGCTGCTCTGGAGGGGGCACTCCAGTATAATGCTGAGAGGATCGCCCGCATCATGGCAGCCTGCTGCATCCTCCACAACATCGCACAGCAAAGGGGCGATGTGCTGGAGGAGGAAGAGGAGGAACGCCAGGTCTTGTTCACCAAGGAGGATGTCGAGGAGGGCGAGAGTGGGCAGAATATGGAACCCAGGCAGGCACGGAAGGCCGCACAACATGTGCACCAGGGCCAACGCGCATGGACCGCTCGGATTACCTCCATGTTCACCAACTAGGAGGGGGGTAGAGGGGGGCGTTACTAGACAGGGGCATGGTAACCGCATCCCAACTCCACACCCCCTCATGCCCCCCTGGCCACCCTCTGCCTGCAAACCCCTCCGTGATACATACCTGCTGCACTATGGGGTGGGGGCCCTGGGTTGGCAGTATCACCAGGTTTGGTGCATGGGATGGAAAATGATGACAACCTGCTCTGTGTTGAGCTCTGGTGCTCCGCATCATACGACAATGTCCGACTCCTGCCCACGGTAGCACTTTCCACCGTCCACCTGGGTGATCCCTATATGCGAGCTGGCCATTCCATCACACGGTCCCATCGGATCCCTGGAGTGGCGGTGGTGGGGGTTGTCCGGGGTCTGTGGGAGGGGAAGGGAGGGCTGAGGGGGAAGGGGGGAGCACAGGCCACCCACAGGGTCCGCCCATTCCCCCCCTAATGTCTGCCCATTTCCCTTCCACCGTGGCCATCCCAGACCAGCCCACTCCTCAACTCATCAGACAGAGCACCAAGGCAGGTTGTAACAGTGGTATCAGGTGTTTATTGTCAACAAATATATACAAGTTTGTGCCCTAGCCCCTATAACTAAACTGTGTCCTGCTCTGTGCCAACTTAACAGGTGTCTACGTTTCTGCCCTTATGGGCCCCAACGCTACATTTAGGTGGCTCTCCAGACGGTACAGCAGGAATGGAGACAGCCTGCTGTGAATCCCGCCCTGCGACAAGGGTCCACATTGGCCGGCATCTTCAGGTACGACCGGTCCTGGATGGGCCCGGCTGCTGCTCGGGGGTCCCAGGTGACGTGGTGCCGCTTTGTACTATCCACTGCCCACCAGATGCACCAGGGAAAGGAGGGGAGAGTCCAAAGTGCTGCTGTGTTCCAGCACGTCTCCTGTTGGAATCACTGCCACAGCCCCATCAATTAATCCTCCCTCGGGGTGCCCGATGGCCCCTGTGCTAATCCATGGGATGGGGGTGTGAGCGGAGCTATCGCCCTGAGGTTCCCACGACATCTAGTGCTGCCTGTCCTGGAGGCCCGCTCTGGCCTTGACCAGGTTCTGCATGCCCACGGCCATGGAGCACAGGGAGTGGACCATCTCATTCTGGGACTGCGCCACATCACACTGCGACTGTGCTACCACCTTCTGGGTTTGTGCCACATCAGCCAGTGACTGTGCCATCTCCCTCTGGGACTGGGCTACCTTCCTCTGTGTCTGCGCCACGTTGGGCAGCAGCAGGGCAATGCTGCTAACGTTCCCAGCCATGGCCTGCTATGACTGGACCACGCTCAGGAGCGCCGCTGCAATTTCCTATGGCTCTGGGACATAGTCGCCTGTGGGGCGGCAACCCTGTCTTGGGTCTCAGACAGCACCTGCACAGAATGCCCCAGGCTTTGGACATGCTGAACCATAGCCAAAACCATTGCCACCAATGCCGCCATCCGTGCGGTGTTGGCCTGGGTTGCATGTATTATCAACACCATCTCCTGCTGCTGCATGCAGTTTGACTCCTCCAATTGCACCTACAGGTGCTGGATACTCGCCGACAACCCCTCATGTAGTCCCTGGATCTGCGACTCCATCTCCACAATCGATGGAACTGTCTCTTCCAGAAGCCCGAAACCCGTCTAGTTCCTCGGGTCGGCCTGACCTCCGACTGTCTGCCCCTCGGGAGTTCCTACCTCCACCGGGTCAACTGTGGGGTCCACACCAGAGAGTGTCCCAGGAGCCTCCTCACTGACATGGCCAACCGAGATGAGTGTCTCTGGGATGGTGGAGGGTGTTGCAGACAGATGTGAAGAAAAGTCAGTGTCATCCTCTGACCAGAATTCCGGGGTGTTCTGAGGCCAGGGCGGAGGGCTGGTGTCCGAGCTGCTCCCATCACTGCTTGGCTCATGGTGGGGGTCCAGCTGTGGAACTGGCCGGGGGCAGGGAGCGATAGATGGACCGGCCCCATCTCCAGCCGGTCCTGCAAGACACAAGACAAGAGGCGTGGTTAGACCACAGGCCGGGTGTGAGCTTGAGGGTGGTGTGGAGGTGAGAGTGTTGTTGGCGTGGCAGTGGTGTGGGGTTGAGGATGGTGTGGGAGTGGGGGTTGTGTGGGAGTGAGGGTTGAGTGGGAGTGAGGATTGTGTGGGGGCGGTGTTTGAGTGGGGGGGGCGGTGACACACGTGTCACTGGGAACCGCAACTATGAATTCTCTAGATTGACTGGTGTCCAATGCGTTCATCACTGATCGACAGAAATATGATATCCTCTATTGCAGTCAAAATACATTTGAGGTGCATCTCTCGCCTATATTTTTGCCATGATCAAAAGCTTCTACTTCTCCATTCTCTGGTCTGTGAGGGGAGGATGCCCCCAGTCCGAAGGGGCCTTCTCATGGAAGCTCCCTCAATCCCCCAGCCCCCCCCCCCCCCCCCCCCCCCCCCCCCCCACCGCCGAGATCGAGGGTGAGAACATTCTTTGTTTTCCCCCTCAGCCTTTGGTACTCACCAGCCTTATAATTGAGGTTCAGCGGGAAAAGGCCCTCAGGTGACCATTAAATGGCCACTTAAGGGCCTTAATAAAGGCATAAGTGGGCTTCCCACCCAAGGCCTTGTCCACCCCACTGTAAAATTGTGTCTGGGTCAGAGAAGGAGGATCCCAGAAGGTGAGGAGGAGCGTAAAGGTTTGGTCCATTTCAAGATTTACTTGATGTTAAAACTACTTTTGTCTTGCTCCCCCACTTTTGACTTAAGAATTCCATTGACAACATTGCTGCCCTGTGATGATTCTTGCACATCATTTATTTTCTAGTGGTATTGTCACGCTGAAAGCCTGGTTACAAAAAATAAACATAGAAAGTAAAACTAGTTAAAGACAAAGTTAAAAACAGAGGCTTGAATCTGTGTCAATTTTGTGCTTACTCTGAGTTTGCTGATGGGCATCAGTGGAGGGGTCAGCTGGTCTTTGGCAGAAGTTTTCATTAAAGCATTAATTTAAGACATGTGGCACAGTGGTTAGCTGCCTCACAGCTCCAGGGACCCCGGTTCACTCGAGTGACTGTCTGTGTGGAGTTTGCACTTCCTCCCCGTGTGTGCGTGGGTTTCCTCCGGGTGCTCCGGTTTCCTCCCACAGTCCAAAGATGTGCAGGTTTTGAGGATTGGCCATGCTAAATTGCCCCTTAGTATCCACAAAGGTTAGGAGGGGTTGGTGGGTTGCCGGGATAGGGTGGAGGCGTGGGCTTAGGTGGGATGCTCTTTACAAAGGCCGGTACAGACCCGATGGGCCGAATGGCCTCCTTCTGCACTGTAAATTCTATGATAAATGTGCTTTTTAGCCTGGCAATTCTAAGACATGGTGCCATTGCTGCCAGGCCAGCGTTTTGCACCCTTAAAGCAAAGCAAAACACAAAGCATGACCATCAGACAATTTTATAATTGTCTAACCTAACCTTTTGGAGAAAATAGCCTTCAACGTTGAGCAGTTTATTGTTTCTTTGCATTACTGTCTGTTTCTTCTGATTGGGTCAATTTTCATACTGTTGTTTGGTTCAACTTTAATGTACATGGCCCTATACCTTTGAAGACACTTTGCATGACATTGGCTGTTCCTCCCTGCCCTCTAGGCATGAGCACAATCAATCCTGCCTCATCTCAGTATACTGAAAATAACTCATTTCAAAGCTTGCTGCCAGGAGGAAATACAAATGTTGCTGTACTCATTTGCTCCTTCGCAGGAAATCCTGCACCTTCCTCCACCTTCTGCACTACCAGCGCATGATGCAATTTTGCCAGCAGTTCACTAGACCACAGAAATAAAGGAACAGCAGAAAATCTGACAGATTGCCTATAGTGTGTTGGAAGTGCAACTGTGCTGCCACAAACATACCACCAATATTGATGCACCAATAAGTGAAATTTCAATCTCTAAATAGCATTTCTTTAATAATTTGTTGACTTTAACTGCACTTACCTCTTCCCCTTAGGAGAATCGCTGTTGCCTTGGAATGGTGAAAGCTTCCATGGCATGATTTAGGTGAAGAATGAAGCTAACTTCTTGTAGCTCAAAATATACAGTTCCTTTCTGAGTTATTAATTCATGAAGTAATTTTTTTTAATGCCTTAATTGCCAAAACTGGAGTTAAGAGAAATCAGGGGGAAGAGTCTCAACTGATTGGAGACATGTATTGCACAAGAGGTTGATGGTTGTTGTTATTGGAGGTCAGTCATCTCAGTCCCAGAACATCTCTCTAGGAGTTCCTCAGGTCCTAGCCAAACCATCTTCGGCTGCTTCATCAATGACCTTCCTTCCACCAGAATCAGAAGAGGGGATGTTTGCTGATGCCTGTACCATATTTAACACCATTCACAACTCCTCAGATACTGAAACAGTTTGTGTCCATATATAGCAAGACTCGAACAACATCCGGCTTGGCATGAATGTTACTTGCCACTTCAGTGTCAAGCAATGACCATCTCAAAAAAGTGAGAATCCAATCATCTCCCTTTGACATTCAATGACATTACCATCGCTAAATCCTCCACTATCAACATCTCGGGGGCATACCATTAACCAGAAACTGGACTCGACCAGCTGTATAAATACTGTGGCTCCAAGAGGAGGTCCATCATTTCCATGGCCCAAGTCAGGAGTATGATGGAATACTCTCCACTTGCCTGGATGAATGCAGCTCTGACAAGACTCCAAAAAAACTCGACACCATCCAGGACAAAGCAGTACACTTGATTAACATTCCGTCAGCCAACTTCAACATTCATTTCCTCCACCACTGACGCGCAGTGACAGCAATGTGTACCATTTACAAGCTAGAATCATAGAATTTACAGTGCAGAAGGAAGCCATTCGGCCAATCGAGTCTACACCGGCCCTTAGACAGAGCACCCCACTTAAGCCCACACATCCACCCCATCCCCGTAACCCCACCTAATCTTTTGGGCACTATGGGCAATGTAGCATGGCCAATCCATCTAACCTGCACATTTTTGGAGTGTGGAGGAAACCCACACAGACACGGAGAGAATGTGCAGACTCCGCAAAGACAGTGACCCAAGCCGGGAATGGAACCTGGGACCCTGTAGCTGTGAAGCAACAGTGCTAACCACTGAGCTACCGTGCCACCCAAGTTGCACTGCAGCAATTCACCAAGGCTCCTTCAACAGCACATTCCAAACCCACATCTCCACTACCCAGAAGGACAAGAGTGGCAGATGCATGGGAACACCACTATATGTAAGTTCTCCTCCAAGTCACACACCATCCTGGCTTGGAACTGTGTTGGCGTTCCTTCATGATCAATGGGTCAAGATCTTGGAATTCCCTTCCTAACAGCACAATGGGTATCCCTGCACCACATGGATTGAAATGGTTTGAAAAGACAGCTCACCACCACTTCAAGGGCAATTAGGCTTGGGCAATAAATGCTAGCCTACCGAGGGACGCCCACATCCAGTGAATTCACTTAACAAACTGAATAAGAAGCTCAACCGAAAATTATGTGGATGCTGGAAATCTGAAATAAATTGCTGGAAAAACTCAGGCAGCATCTGTAGAGTGAGAAATAAAATTAATGGGTGGGATTTTCTGCACCTCCCACAGCGTGTTTCATGGCGGCGGAGATAGCCTGCCATTGGCCGACAGTGATCCCATTGCTGTCAACGGGGTTTACCGTTACATGCATCCCTGCCCTCGGGAACCACGCAGTGGGGAATTGCCATCGAAGGGACCAGAAGATCCCACCAATGAGAATGGCCAGAAAATTCTGGCCAATGTTTTAGGTCAACGATATTTCTTCAGAACTCACTCGAGCCGTTGATTATTTCCAGCATTACCTGATACTTATAATACGTTCACAGCTTACATTAAGGGCCCCATTTGTCATCATGCACCAGGCATGAAGAGTATATTATTTATCAAGGATCAAAATCCTGGAACTTGCTCCCTAACTGAACTGTGGATGTACCTGTACCAGGTGGACGTCAATGGTTCAAGAAGTGAGCTCACCATATCGCCTTCTCACGGGCAATTACAGATAGGCAATAAATTCTGACCTTGCCAGCAATTCTCACATTCCCTCAATTAATAAAAGGTACTTGGCAAGCAGGCTGTAAACCACATCTCAGCTAAAGTTCCCATCTTACAACTAGAACTTTTCATGTGATCCCTTTAGCTTTTAAAACGTAACCATAATTAATCACATTTTTTCGGTGCTTGGATGGGCTGGGATCATTCACTGTTCATCTAAAACTGCTTTGCACCAATAACCCCTCAAAATCTTGCAGTATTCCTTAATTTATTAATTTATTTTGCTGCAGTTGTTGTTGGTTGCATTGTTGCGGCTTTCAGCAGTGGCTGACCTATTGCACTGTTTTATCTGCTATTCCCAATCTTCTATTTGGCAATTGAAACTAGCTAGGTTTGCAACTAGCAAAGTGATTAGCACTGTTGCTTCACAGCGCCAAGGTGCCAGGTTCGATCCACGGCTTGGGTCGCTGTCTGTGCCAAGTCTGTACGTTCTTCCTGTGTCTGAGTGGCTTTCCTCTGGGTGCTTTAGTTTCCTCCCACAAGTCCTGAATGATGTGCTGTTAGGTAATTTGGACATTCTGAATTCTCCCTCTGTGTACCCGAACAGGTGCCGGAATGTGGCGACGAGGGGATTTTCATAGTAACTTCACTGCAGTGTAAGATTACTTCTGACAATAAAGATTATTATTATTATAACCACAATTCTCAAAATGGGCCTTTTGACTGGTTTTAAAGAAAGGATGAAAAAGATGATCCAAGAAGGTAACTGCCTTTACTTCTTCTGGCTTGCGTTTGTTCCATCCTTATATTTTTGGCATTTTCCTTTTACAGATGCACAATACAATTACAGACATACAATCCAAATTATAGTTATATAATTGGCTGGACCCAATTTTACGCTGTCAGCACAAAATGCCCTCTTTACGAGTATTTATCTATCTGGGACAGGAATTTCAGCAGGGTGTCCAATTTTGAAGAACTTTAAAGAGTCTGTGTGGGAACACAAAGAGACAAAGGGAGCAGAAGCTTTTAGTGGCAGGGAAATTAATTACACCACTTGGAGTTAGAAAGAGACTAAATATGTTTTAACGCTTAAAAGTTACAAACAACTGCAGTAAAAACAAGTGGCAAATCTGCCTGAACTTTCCCTATCTGCAGCTCCTTAAATTACATTTAACATCATCATCTTATAATTTTGACCAATTTCCAAGTGAAGAGCACGGTAGCACAAGTGGATAGCACTGTGGCTTCACAGCGCTAGGGTCCCAGGTTCGATTCCCCGCTGGGTCACTGTCTGTGCAGAGTCTGCATGTTCTCCCCGTGTCTGCGTGAGTTTCCTCCAGGTGCTCCAGTTTCCTCCCAGAGTCCAAAGACGTGCAGGTTAGGTGGATTGGCCATGATAAATTGCCATTAGTCTCCAAAATAGGTTAGGAGGGGTTATTGGGTTACTGGGATAGGGTGGAAGTGAGGGCTTAAATGGGTCGGTGCAGACTCGATGGGCCGAATGGCCTCCTTCTGCACTGTATGTTCTATATCTTCAGTGGTACCATAGCTTTGAAAATGGCACTGCAGTAATTAATATCAAATTTGCATTCATTAATGAGACTCTGGTTGGTTTCTCACTTGAGTTTTGGTCACCAGGATTGAAATTCCATCTGAAAACTGGTATGGTGGACAACAAGCAGCAAATCAATTCTGTTCACAATTGTATACCTTTAATTGCCATGTTTTTAGATGCAAACACAATGGTGGGGACATCCTTGCGGTGTCTATTCTCTAAAAAATCCTAATGTATAATCAATTCCAATTTAAATGGAAAATATGAATGCAATAATCAGCAATTTACAGAGAATGAGAAAAGAAAATGTTCCTTAAACCAGTGATTTCACTTTGAATCAATTTAGATATAAATTTTGCTAAAGGAAATGCAAACTTCAGCTTGAATTAACTCTTGGGTTTACATCTCACAGTGGTAAGTACATCTGCAAAATTAATAATAATTTTAAAAAATCAAACTTTCTGGCTGGAATAAAGTAACTAATATTTTGATGTGTAAAAAGAATGCCAAGGGGTAAAAAGACCAATTTGTGTCAAAACATTGAAAAATCCAATCAGACTAATAAAACAGTGTTCATAAAATCCCACCATTTATTGGTGTTTAACTGCAATCCATGAACCATTTTTCTGTTTCAGCACCAGGAATAGAATGACACTCACCCATCTGTACAGAACTGCTGGTGGCTTCCAGGCAATGTGTCAGTGTTTTGTTGAAAGGGCCCCACATCATCAAACTAGCCCTCACTTCTTCCCTAAGCACTGCCAGTTCAATCCTTATTCCCTGAAGGAAAGTGGTTGCCTGCGCCAGGATGTGTTCTTGCTGCTTTGTTCTTTCCCTGTGAAATATGATATTGATTCAGTTCAAAGATAGAATTCCCTCGGTTAAATTACTTTGACCAGATTTTAATGTGGTGCTTATTCAGTCCCTTTTATATAACCTTAATGCAGTCAAACAAATCAATCTGAAAGGATTTAGCACTTTCACCTCAACAAAACCAATCCCTGATTCCTTTTTTTCTCTTTGTCATTTGTTTATGTTAACATGTGGGCTGATGTCTGGTGGGCATGGTGGGAGGATGGGATCGTTGTTACTGTTATGGGGTTTGAGATATTTGTTGTTGGATATTGATTGTTGTTGGGTGTAAATTCGGGAGAAAAATTGTGAAAAAGGAGGAGAATAAAAATATATATTTTTTAAATATGTTGTCTGCATCAGAGTAATGAAAGACCATTCTTGAACTTTGATGATTACTTTGACTGGGCTAAGAAAACTACTGTCTTTAATATTTTGTCCTAATACTATAAGCATGCAACGTGTCACCTGCTTTGTTTGATCCCCTTTATCCAATGGAAAACAAAAGAATCTGCAATCCTGTTTGGAACATTCAAAACGTTCCAAATAGTTGGTAAACATCTGCTGCCTTATTTCTATCATGCTATCCTGACTCTTTATTAAATACAAAAAATTTAATTCCACGTTCCATGTAGTCTTTCCAAGTAGCACAATGACATGTGTTTCAATGCCTTTTCCTTGTCAATTTTTCTGTTAATAGTGTGATTTTATTGGCTTCCTTACCTGAAAAAATGTGATTGATTCTGAGCTACTACTAGCTGACCCTCAACGTCTTCCACTTTCAAAAACATGCTCTCCAGTTCTTCCTGCTTAGTTGCAAGTTGTAGACTCAAGAAATTTAAACTGAAAATAAGTGAGAAATATAATCACCTTATCATGCAAAGCAGAGAACAAGAGTATATTTTGAGCACAAAAAACCTATATTTTTCAACAAACTTAACAAATGTGTAACTACACTGCTAATACATTGGTGCTTTTTTAATACCTGTATGTATTACCTTGAAATATATATTTACCTGCTTCAAACCTTTTTAATTGCTTATAAAGTAATGCACAAGCTAGCTCCAGGGCTAGCAATAATTTTCTGAGCTCTTTTCCTCTGCACCTATTTCTTGGTCACCCATTTCCTTTCTCCAATCTCCTTTCCTGATCACTAAAGATAGGCTGGGTCTGACAGTGGATACATTTTAGTTTAAACTACAAGCTTGAGTTCTAAGTTTAAAGCCACTTATGCAGAATTTGTTACCATCCCCCAACATTGCTCGTTCTTTGTCTTAAGTGAGAGTTTTTCAAATGCTGGAGCTCTACTAAAATTTGACTTGCCAGATGCCTGGATTTTGTTGCTGTTAATGCTTTGCTCGACACTGTTAAACTAACACTGCTACACAGTCATTGCAGGTTTTAAGGTACCTTTTTCCAGCCAAAAACCAATCCCCACCTGCTGCTGTTACCTGCTAAGTTTCTTATGCCTTTAATGCACTTTAGGGTTGCATTAAGCATAAGTGTTGGGGCAGCACGGTTGTGTAGTGGTTAGCACTTCTGCCTCACGGCACCGAGGTCCCAGGTTTGATCCCAGCTCTGGGTCACTATCCGTGTGGAGTTTGCACATTCTCCCCGTGTTTGTGTGGGTTTCGCTCCCACAACCCAAAGATGTGCAGGCTAGGTGGATTGGCCATGCTAAATTGCCCCTTAATTGGAAAGAATGAACTTGGTACTCAAAATTAATTTTTCAAAAAAGCAGAAATGGTAGTATCCCTGGCTAGGGTTATACCAAATTCCTTGGATCACCCCGAATCTTTGGTTGACTCTGCTTACACAATTCTCATCTATGGATCCTAGATGTGTCATGTGCATTTTGGTGGCCACACTAGGGAAATTGCATTGGATCACAGGCTAAACTAGGTGGGGGTAGTTCATAGATTTATACTGCAGATGGAGGTCATTCAGCCCATCGAATCTGCACCAGCTCTTGGAAAGAGCACCCTACTTAAGCCCACACCTCCACCCTATCCCTGTAACCCAAGCTTTTGAACACAAAGGGGCAATTTAGCATGGCCAATCCACCTAACCTGCACATCTTCAGACTGTGGGAGTAAACCTGAGCACCTGGAGGAAACCCACGCAGACACAGGAAGGAAGGGCAACCTCCGCATAGACAGTCACCTGAGGCCGGAATTGAACCCAAGACCTTGGAGCTGTGAAGCAGCAGTGCTAACCACTGTGCCACCGTGCAGATTTGTATCCTGTGTGTTAAGGACAAACCCATCTCATTGCATAAGTATGTGCCAAAATAGGTAGACTGAGCAGATATGCTAACTTCTTTGGCTAAGAAGGCGTGGTAACAAGCCTTTGTTGAAAGTTTAGGGGCGGAATTCTCCGCAAAGGCCGACGCCGTCGTGAAACCCGGAGTGTTTCACGACGGCATCGGAGGCCGCTCCTCGCCCCCTATTCTCTCCCCCCCCAGGGGGCTAGGAGCGGCGTTCCGTAAATCTCGGCCGCCGGGCCTTGACGCTGGCGGCGCCTAATGACGTCAGCCGCGCATGCGCAGGTTGGCCGGCTCCAACCCGCGCATGCGCGGTTGCCGTCTTCCCCTCCGCTGCCCCGCAAGACGTGGCGGCTTGATCTTGCGGGGTGGCGGAGGGGAAAGAGTGCGTCTCTTGGAGACGCCAGCCCGACGATCGGTGGGCACCGATCGTGGGCCAGTCCCCTCCCGAGCACGGCCGTGGTGCTCGCTCCCCTCTCCGCCCCCCACAGGCCCATATACTCACCTTTGGCGCGCTGTTCACGCCGGCAGCGACCAGGTGTGGTTGCCGCCGGCGTGAACAGGTTGGGAACGGCAGGCCACTTGGCCCATCCAGGCCGGAGATTCGCGGGTCGCCGCGAAAAATGGCGACCCGCGATTCTCTGAGCAGCGTGTCGCAAAACGCAACACGCCATTTTGGGGGGGGGTTGGGAGAATCGCGGGGGTTGCCAGAGCGGCCCTCCCGCGATTCTCCCACCCGGCGTGGGAGCGGAGAATTGCGCCCTAGATTTTCAGTACGGTTGCATCAGGTACTGCAAAACATCAACATAGGAACATAAGAATTTGGAGCAGAGGAAGGCAATTAAGCCCCTCGAGCCTGATCCGCCATTCAATCTGTTCATGTCTGATCTGTTCCTGGTCTCAAATCCACCTCCCCACCTGGTTTCCATATCCTTCTTGAAACTATTTAATGACTCAGACTCGAACCCACTATGCGGCAATGAGTTCCACAAATTTGCCACCCTCTGTGAGTAGTTCTAAATCAACCGCCTCTCAATCTATATCTGTGACCTCTCATTCTAGATTGCCCCACAAGGGGGAACATAGGAATTTACTTTATCAATCCCCTTTAGTATTTTATATACTTCGATGAGATCCCCTTTCATCTTTCTAAACTCCAGCGAGTATAAGCCCAAACTGTTCAATCTCACTTTATACGTCAACTCCATAATCCCAGCGAAGCTCATATCAAAACTCCAAAACCTAGGACTTGGCTCCTCCCTCTGGAACTGGATCCTCGACTTCCTGACCCATTGACCACAATCAGTAAAGGTACACAACAGTGTGATGGAGATCACACTGTCCGCGGAATACGGTTTAGAATAAAGACATGTAAAAGAAGCAGAAATTAATACATCAAGTATTTTAATTCAAAGGGCAGCACAGTGGCGCAGTGGGTTCGCCCTTCAACCTCATGGCGCTGAAGCCCCAGGTTCGATCCCAGCTCTGGGTCACTGTTTGTGTGGAGTTTGCATATTCTCCCCGTGCTTGCGTGGGTTTCGCCCCCACAACTTAAAGATGTGCAGGCTGGATGGATTGGCCACGCTAAATTGCCCCTTAATTGGAAAAAATGAATTGGGTACTCTAAATTTATTTTTTAAAGTATTTTAATTCAAAGTAAAATAAAACCACTTCAGCGAAAAGTCTTTCAAAAGTCCCCATTTGCTGCAAGAAACATTAGCTGACCCCTAGGATCATTGAGCCATTCCAGACAAATACGGGATAAGGAAGATCCTTGAATTGACAGCCCATAAATTCTTTAAATTTCCTTCCTGCAATTATAACCAAAAGTTAAACCGTGGGAAGGACACTCAGATAGCAAGGAAAATAAATTAACAAATTTGTTTCTTAGCTATATAACTTCCAAAACTTAAGATAACACAATTCAGAATCATGACTATCTGAACATTTATATATCTAACAAACCTGACATTGAAAATAGACAGAAGTATAAATATGTCTCAAACAACTTCCTGTCCAACCATGTATCTTAGACACCTGACATTGATGCAGACATTGAGATCATCAAATCACATATTGTTGATAAAACAACAAACCTGACCATTTAGCTATAGGAAATTAGCCAGCATCAAAAGTTAAGAAATCAGAAAAGACCTTCACTAAATAGGAGAAATTATGTATAAAAAGAGCAGCAGTTTGGCAGAACTGGTACTGACTCTCTCCTGCCAGAATGTGTCAAAGTTCTGTTCTTCAGTCTGCTTCGTCAAACAAAGACCATTGTGATTTTTGTAAGTATGTTTCTATTAAACTTCTTAGAAATGTTTTAGAAATTGATATGAGATACTTTAGGATTTTCCATGTTTAGATATATCCTTCTCTTAGAGAAGTTAGTTTGTGATGCTCGATCAATGACTCCAGAAGCGAGATTGGATGACAATTGAAGGCTTTATTGTACTAGGTGTTTCCCCCAGCAGCACGGTAGCATTGTGGATAGCACAATCGCTTCACAGCTCCAGGGTCCCAGGTTTGATTCCGGCTTGGGTCACTGTCTGTGCGGAGTCTGCACATCCTCCCCGTGTGTGCGTGGGTTTCCTCCGGGTGCTCTGGTTTCCTCCCACAGTCCAAAGATGTGCAGGTTAGGTGGATTGGCCATGATAAATTGCCCTTAGTGTCCATAAATTGCCCTTAGTGTTGGGTGGGTTTACTGGGTTATGGGGATAGGGTGGAGGTGCTAACCTTGGGTAGGGTGCTCTTTCCAGGAGCCGGTGCAGACTCGATGGGCCGAATGGCCTCCTTCTGCACTGTAAATTTTATATGCAGCTGCTGGGGAGACACAGGCTCTCATACTCCCCCTTACTGGGTGGAACCAGCAGGAACCAGCAGTCTCAGGTACCTCCCACACCAATGGTCTTACAGCATTGTCCAGGGTACCGTAATACCCCTAATACCGACTACCACATTCACCCCTGTTAAAAAAAAGAATCCGGCGGGGAGGTGGTCTCGTGTTATACAGTGGTAGAGGTTGAGGTTATGGTAGGACCCGGTATACATTAGCACAGTGTTTTGCCTCGTTACATGTCGCAACTATTTACAGTATTTATTTACAATCAGAATGAAGCAATTAGTCGATCGGGGGCCCTGGTCGTCCTCTGTGATCATCGTAGCTTTGGCGGTGATGCAGGCGCCGGCTCGGGCATCTGTGGCTCCGGGAGCATGGCTTCGGCTTCATCAGCAGCTTCATCACCCCTGGATGGGACTGGTGGGAGGACCGATCCACCTGGGAAGGGGGCGGCTGTGGGGTGCGCCAGTGGGAGGGAGGGGATGGTGGTGGTGGGGTGTGGGTGGGGATCCAGTGGGCGGCAGGTCCTGAAGGGAGACCATATCCTGTTGGCCGTCGGGGTACGCCATATAGGCGTATTGAGGGTTAATGTGAAGGAGATGGACCCTCTCGACCAATGGGCCCGACTTGCGGAGCAGGATGGGTCCAGGAGCTGCCAGCCAGGTCGGGAGTGAGGTCGCGGAGGAAGACTTCCTAGGGAAGACAAGGAGATGTTTGTGAGGTGTTTGGTTGGTCGTGGTACACTGCAGTGATCGGATGGAGTGGAGAGCATCAGGAAGGACCTCCTGCCAGCAAGAGACTGGGAGATTCCTGGACCGTAGGGCCAGTAGGATGGTCTTCCAGACCGTTCAGTTCTCCTCTCTACCTGTCCGTTTCCCCGGGGATTGTAACTGGTCGTCCTGCTCGAGGCAATGCCCTTGCTGAGCAGGAATTGACGCAGTTCGTCGCTCATAAAGGAGGACCCCTATCGCTTTGTATGCAGGCGGGGAAACTGAACAGTGTAAAGATACTATGGAGGGCTTTTATGATGGTGGCTGTGGTCATGTCGGGGCAGGGGAAGGTGAATGGAAACCGGGAGTACTCATCAATCATGTTCAGGAAGTACATGTTGCGGTTGGTGGAGGGAAGGGACCCTTTGAAGTCCATACTGAGGCGTTCAAAGGGACGGGAAGCCTTTATCAGGTGCGCTTTCTCTGGCCTGTAGAAGTGCGGCTTGCACTCCGCGCAGATTTGACAGTTCCTGGTGGCGGTCCTGACCTCCTCAATGGAGTAGGGCAGGTTGCGGGTCTCGATGAAATGGAAGAATCGAGTGACCCCCGGGTGGCAGAGGTCCTCGTGGAGGGCCCGGAGTCGGTCCACTTGTGCATTGACACATGTGCCGCGGGATAGGGCATCAGGAGGCTCGTTTAGCTTCCCGGGATGATACAAGATCTCATAATTGTAGGTGGAGAGCTCAATCCTCAACCGTAACATCTTATCGTTCTTTATCTTGCCCCGCTGTGCATTATCGAACATGAAGGCAACCGATTGTTGGTCAGTGAGGAGAGTGAATCTCCTGCCGGCCAGGTAATGCCTCCAATGCCGCACAAATTCTACTATGGCATGGGCCTCCTTTTCAACTGAGGAATGGCGGATTTCTGAAGAATGGAGGGTGCGTGAGAAGAAGGCCACGGGTCTGCCCGTTTGGTTGAGGGTGGCCGCCAGAGCTACATCAGACCCATCGCTCTCGACTTGGAAGGGAAGGGATTCATCAATTGCGTGCATCGTGGCCTTTGCAATGTCCGCTTTGATGCGGCTGAAGGCCTGGCGGGCCTCTGCCGACAGGGGAAAAACCGTGGACTGGATTAGTGGGCGGGCCTTGTCCGCATAGTTGGGGACCCACTGGGCATAATATGAAAAAAATCCTAGGCAGTGTTTCAGGGCTTTGGAACAGTGTGGGAGGGGAAACTCCATGAGGGGGCGCATGCGTTCGGGATCTGGGCCTATAACTCCATCGTGCACTACGTAGCCGAGGATGGCTAGACGGTCGGTGCTGAGCACGCATTTGTCCTTGTTGTAGGTTAGGTTAAGGATTTTTGGGGTATGGCGGAATTTTTGGAGGTTGATTTCGTGGTCCTGCTGGTTGTGGCCGCAGATGGTGACGTTATCGAGATACGGAAACGTGGCCCGCAAGCCGTACCGGTCAACCACTCGATCCATCTCCCGTTTGAAGACCGAGACTCCATTTGTGACACCGAAGGGAATCCTTAGGAAGTGGTGGAGCCGCCCATCTGCTTCGAGTGCAGTCGCTAGGGCGGATGGGGAGCTGATGGTAGGCGGATTTCAGATCCACCGTGGAAAAGACCTTGTATTGTGCAATCTGATTGACCAAATCAGATATGCGGGGGAGAGGGTACGCGTCGAGCTGTGTATACATGTTGATGGTCTGACTATAATCGATGACCATCCTATGCTTCTCCCCAGTCTTTACAACCACTACTTGAGCTCTCCAGGGGCTGTTGCTAGCCTCGATAATGCCTTCCTTCAGTAACCGCTGGACTTCCGACCTAGTGAAGGTCCGGTCCTGGGCACTGTATCGTCTGCTCCTGGTGGCGACGGGTTTGCAATCCGTGGTGAGGTTTGCAAAAAGGGAAGGCAGCTCGACCTTGAGGGTCGCGAGGCTCCAGACAGTGAGAGGGGTATAGGGCCGCCAAATTTAAAAGTTAAACTTTGGAGGTTACATTGGAAATCTAACCCTAGGAGCATGGCAGCGCAGAGGTGAGGGAGGATGTAGAGGCAGAAATGTTTTAATTGCCTTCCCTGTACCGTGAGGTTCGCTACGCAGAACCCGTTGATCTCTACCGAGTGAGACCCGGAGGCCAGGGAGAATCTTTCATTAACTGGCTGTGTGGGAAGAGAACAGCGCCTTACCGTGTTGGGGTGTATAAAGCTCTCTGTGCTCCCGGAGTCGATCAGGCAGGATGATTTATGCCCATTGATGAGCACGGTCGTCGGCACGGCCGAGTGTTCGGGGCCGAGACTGGTCCAGGGTCACGGAGGCAAGTCGTGGCAAAAGCTGGAAGTTTTCTTCGGGCGATGTGTGGTCATCCGAATCAGGGTCCTGAGACTGCAGCCAAGATGGCAGTGCCCACTGGTCGCACATGGCTGGTGGTGTGCAAGATGGCGGCGCCCATCCATCGCACGTGGTCCCTGGAGAGCAAGATGGCGGCGCCTGGGGCCCGTACGTGGCTCTGGGAAAGGAAGATGGAGGCGCCCACTGGCCGCACGTGGCTCGTGGAGAAGGTTGGGGTGGCGGTCCTGGTTCACCCCCGGAGACTGTGGCGACCGCCCGGGCCTAGCATACCACCACAAAATGGCCCTTTTTGCCGCACCCTTTACAGGTGGAGGAGCGGGCTGGGCAGAGCCGCTGGGGGTGCTTGGCTTGCCCGCAAAAATAGCAGCGGGGCCCCCCGGGGTTGCCTGGTAGTCGTGCAGCACAAGCTTGCGGGAGGATGGGGATGCATCGGAGTCCGGCGCCGGGGGTTTCCATGCTGTCCAAGGGGCTGCTGCGCGGAATATAGTGTCCTTTCAACAGGACCATGGCGGCCTCGAAATTGTCCGCATCCTCGATGAGGGTGTAGATCTCTGGGCTCACCCTCGAGTGAAGAACTTGCATCTTCTGGTCCTCCGTGAGTGGAGCTGTGGCCGTCCTGAGGTACCCGTTGAAGGTCGCCAGCCAGTGTTTGAAGGTTGCCGCTGCATTTGCCACGTGGGGGCTGAGTTACAGACACTCTGGCTTGATTCGGAGCTCCATTCTTTAAAATCTAGTCCAATAAATTGATGCTCGATCAATGGCTCCAAAAGCAAGATTGGATGACAATTGAAGGCTTCATTGTACTAGATGTTTCCCCCAGGAGCGCAGATACAGAATGCAGCTGCTGGGGAGACACAGGCTCTTATACTCTGCCTTACTGGGTGGAACCAGCAGGCAGGCTTCACCAATGATATAGCAGTCTCAGTAATCTCCCACACCAATGGTCTTACAGCATTGTCCAGGGTACCGTAATACCCCTAATACCGACTACCACAGTTTGTTAACAGATAACAAAGGATTGTTAACCAATTTATATTTTTAGCTCTGCAATTCCGTATGTATCAATTGATAGTATTTTATAATAAAAATACTATTATTAGAAATTAAACTGTACAGTCTTACTCTCAATATGTTTTAGACCCTAGACACTCATTTAGGAAGTCTTAAATGACAAGCATCCATGACCGACAGAGGTAGAAGGTTTAGCCATGAGTGACATATCGGAACGTCTTCCACGAGAAAGTAACTGAAATCCTGTTTAACTGTTTGAGACATAGAAAAGTAACCTCCCCTCCTGAGAGCTATTCTGAGTCTTACCAGAGAAACAGATTTCCCTCTTTTGGTAGCTTAACCTGATTTGGTTAGTAAGATAGCCCCTTCAGATCCGGAATACCTAAACCGCTCACAACAACACCTCTTCCACAATAGTGCTTAATACCGGGGCCTCGCAAGGCTGCATACTTATCCCCCTACTATTCTCCATATATACACACGATTGTGTGTAAAATTTATCTCCAACTCCATCTACAAGTTTGCTGATGTCAAGAGCATAGTGGGTTGGATCTCAAACACCGATGACTCAGAGTACAGGAGGGAGATAGAGCACCTAGTGGTGTGGTGTAACGACACAAATCTCTCCTCCAACGTTATCAAAACTAAGGAGCTGGCCATTGACTTCAGGAAGCAAAGTATCGTACACACCCCTGTCTGCATCAACGGTGCCAAGGTGGAGATGGTTGACAACTTCAAATTCCTAGGTGTGCACATCACCAACAATCTGTCCTAGTCTGCCCACATTGACGCTACCACCAAGAAAGCACAATAGCGCCTATACTACCTCAGGAAACTATGAAATTTGTCCACATTGACTCTTACCAATTTATACAGATGCAGTAGAGAAAGCATCCTATCTGGCTGCATCACAGCCTGGTATGGCACCTGCTCAGCCCAAGACAGTAAGAAACGACAGCCGTGAACACAGCTCAGTCCATCACGCAAAACCTGCCTCCTATCCATTGGCACTGTCTACACCTCCCACTGCCCTGGGAAAGCGGGCAGCACAATCAAACATTCCTCCCACTCGGGCTATTCTCTCTTCCAACCTCTTCCATCAGGCAGGAGATACAAAAGTCTGAGAACGCATACAAATAGTTTCAAAAACAGCTTCTTCCCCGCTGTTACCAGACTCCTGAATGACCCTTTTACGGACTGAACTAATCTCTCAACACATCTTTTCTACTGAGTAGTACTACACTCGTATACTTCACCCGATATCTGGGCCTATGTATTTACATTGTGTATTTATCGTATGTCCTATGTTTTTTCATGTATGGAATGATCTGTCTGGACAATACTTTAAACTGTACCTTGGTACACGTGACAATAAATCAAATCAATCAATCAAACGCTTTTATCACTGGAATCAATCTGGTGAACTCCTCTGAACTGTCCCCAATGCCACCACATCCTTCCTGAAATAAGCAGAACAAAACTGGACACAATACTCCAGATGAGGCCTCACCAACACCCTATACAGATGCAACAACACTTTTCTACTTTTATACTCCAGTCTTTTTTCAATAAACGTTAACATCCCATTATCCTTTTTAATTACATGCTATACCTGCATACCGACTTTCTGCGAATCATGAACATAGACACCCAGATCCCTCTGCCCTGATGCATTTTGAATCTGCTTTCCATTTAGATAATTTACCTTTCTATTTATTCGGTCAAAATGGATAACCCCATACTTATGCACATTAAACTCCATTGGCTAAATTTTGGCCCAATTACCTCATCTATCTATATCCGTCTGTAAAATCTTTATCTCCTCTTCACTGCCTGCTTTCCCACCTATTTTAGTATTATCTGCAAATTTTGTTATGTTACACTCTGTCCCTGCACACAGATCATTTATTTGGATCTTAGAATTTACAGTGCAGAAGGAGGCCTTTCGGTCCATCGAGTCTGCACCGACCCTTGGAAAGGATACCCCATCCCCATAACCCAGTAACCTCACTTAATCTTTTTTTGGATACGAAGGGCAATTTATCATGACCAATCCACATAACCTGCACATCTTTGGACTGGGGGAGGAAACCGGAGCATCCGGAAGAAACCCACGCACACACGGGGAGAACGAGCAGACTCCGCACAGACAGTGACCCAAGACGGGAATTGAAACTAGGACTCTGAAGTTTTTAAACAACTGTGCTAACCACTGTGCTACCCTTAGATAGTAACAGTTGAAGTGGGTTGTTTGAAGGTTTGTGCTGTCTGGTGACAGGATTCGCTGTTCCCGCCACTTGTCAATGGGATTTCCCATTGAAACCGTCCCACACCGCCGGGAAACCTGTGGGCAAGGTTGTGCTGCCAGTGGGAACAGAGAATCCTGATGACTGGAGAATTCCAGCCTCTATCTAATTCAGCCTTGAATAAATACGATGATCCAGCCACCACCACTTTCTGGGGAAGAGAATTCAATATCCCAACGACATTCTGAGAGAAAAAGTTCATCCTCATCGCCTTCTTAAAAGGAAGATGTCGTATTCTGGTCTCTCCCACAAGAGGAGACATCCATGCTCTCAAACACCCTCTGGATCTTATGTTTCAATAAAATTACCATTCATTCTTCTAAACTCCCAACCTGCTCAACCTTTCTTCATAAGATATGGAGATGCCGGCGTTGGACTGGGGTGGGCACAGTAATGTGTCTTATAACACCAATTTAAAGTCCAACAGGTTTATTTGGAATCATTAGCTTTCAGAGCCAGCTCCTTCATCAGGTGAGGTCCAAATAAACCTGTTGGACTTTAACCTGGGGTTGTAAGACTTCTTACTTTTTTCACAAGGTAAGCCCGAGGGATGAGCTAAGTGAATACGCTCAGAACTGTTTGTAATGGAATTATATCCTTTTTCAAATTACTCATTACTCCAGATGTGATCCACCAAGGCCCTGTACATTTGCAGTAAAATGTCCCTACTTTTATATTCCATTCCCCTTGCAATAAATGCTAACATATCATTTGCCTTCCTAATCACTTGCTATACCAGCATATTAAACAATCAATGCCCTCCTGATAACACTAAAATTATTGTTCACTTTAAAATATCATCATTCTTTTCCTCTTCTTAGGCAATCATTCAGGATTGCGGATGACTTGCTTCCAATCTGGTTCAATAGGTTCTGAGATGGTCGATAATTAAGTCAAATGCTCAATCTGCAGACTCTGCCCCATGTGGGTCAGATTAAAAGCAAATTACTGCAGATGCTGGAATCTGAAACCAAAGAGAAAATGCTGGAAAATCTCAGCAGTTCTGCAGCATCTGTCGGTAGAGAAAAGAGCTAACTTTTCAAGTCCCGGTGAACCTTTGTCAAAGCTATAAAACAGAGAAAATGGGAGATATTCATATTGTGGAGTGAGAATGAAAGATGAGTGATAGCCACAGGAACCTAGGAAAACGGTGTGCTAGTAGCCACAGAAACCAAGGGGAAAGAGTGCTAATGGCAGTCCCCAGAGAGAATAAAAGGTGTGAAAGGCCAAACAACAGAGAAACTAACATCAGAGGGTAAACTGTGACAGATGTAGATGTGGGGAGAGGGGAAGGGGGAAGCAAAGGGGAGAAAGTGTAAGGAAAGGTGGATAAGATGGGGGTGGTGGAGTGAGTGAGGGACAGGTGATGCTTGAAGGGTTGGGTAGGTGGGCTATTTTAAGGTTTGTGCTGGCCTTCCAATAGCTCAAATTTGAGTCTGCACATTCCCACTGAAATGTCCCGTTGTGTCTGGTGCCTTTCCAAAAGATCCTTCTCCGTTTTGGAAATGTCATAACACCACTATCAGTGCGTATAGACCAACCATTGAAAATCTAGATGAAATAAAAATCAAGGTCTATGAAGATCTATATCATTGTCACTTTGATGCCTAAGAATGACAAACTCATTACCAGGACACTTCATACCAACCTTGGAGCTGACCACCAAACCTTAGGGGAGACATCGTTGGCCAACATGGGGTACAATTTACTGGCCGCATCACGCTGCAATCGGGATGGGACGCGACCGGTAGATCCCGGGAGAGATCTGTTCCAGGATCCCCAATGGTCATTACGCCTCGGGTGACCTAATAGTTTTCGCAAGACCTCGCAATCTCAATCCCGCCCACAATGGGCAGGACCCAGACTTGCAAAGTTAAGTAAGCTTAACGATGCCAACGTCAGATCGAACCGGCTCCTGGGATCTACTGGCATCGCCGAGGAAACCCCAGCCAGGCGGTATTTAGCACTGCTCCCCACAAATGGGGACCAGCCGGAACAGTGCTTGGAGGGTCTTCCAGGTGATTAGAGTACCCTGGGTAGTTGGCCTCTGGGCAGGGTGTCATCCTGGCACTGTTGATTCCACCTATGCACCTTGGCACTGCCAGCCTGGCACCCTAGCAGTGCCGCCAGGGCACTCTGCCATGCCACTCAGGTGCCAGTTGTGCACTGCCAGGTGCCATAGTGGCACATCCTGGTTGGCAGGAGCACTTCCAAGATGCCTGTGCCAAGATGCCCAGGTAGAATTATGCCCACATCAGAGAACAGGGGGTGCCCTACCCATATGAGGTGGGGTGTGGGGAGCTTGTAGACTCTCCAAAAGGTGAGTTGGGGTATTGGGGGACCTGGGGATCATGCTGGAGTGTCATTTTTAAATGGCGCCCCGGTTTCTTCCTGCACCAAGTAGGAAATGTGATTGAGCGCAACCTCAGTGGGGCTTTCCCCGTTTAGACCCGAAAAAAAACCAGAGTGCCGTTAGATAGCCCATTCCCGGCACCTCTCTAATCCCATCCAGAACAGACACTTGTTTTTTTTTGTTAGATCACACCCATGGAATTGGAAATTATGACAGCAACAGCTTCCTGCTCCTGAAAACAATGTGCTAAACACAACCTTATTATCACCAACAGCATCCGTTGGTTATCAAACTAGAATGAGATATCTAGGATGGATCCTGGGTCCAAACCTTCATTTGACTAATTACATCTTGCTCAGAAAATAGAGCATCAGCAACATCAAGATCCCCCAAGCAATAAGAGGTACCAGATCTTGGACAGAACATCACCTCATTCACTAAAAACTGAACAGCTTTATTAAACCTCCTCAAAAGCCCATTGTTAAGCTCAAATCAGTTTTCCCAAGGAAAGAACTCTGCAGACATTCAAAAACATCTGATCAGTGTAAATGCAGATTCTGGTGGTAATGAAGGTGACCGGAGTTGCTTTAGAAATGTAGCCCACAATGCAGCTAATTTTCTAAAAATAACGATGATGATAATGTAAAGAGGCTATACATGGAGAAACACCTTCTGCACTCAGCATGAAAACAGGACAAGCTATCAAGCAAAAATAAGCTTAGAATATCATTCATATCAAAACCAGACTAAACTGAGGATTATGTGTGACACCTGGTGGAGCAAAAAGGCAGAAAAACTGTTGTCCAAAGCTGACCAGAAAGATATTAAGAACTTTTATAATGTGCTAAAAAGCAAAAGCTAAATTCCAAATCAAATTATTTTTTCCATCACTTACTCACTTCCCTATTTAATTCCTATAAACGCATCTTTGTTATTCCTCTGGTCAGAGTACTCTATGTCACTAAGTTAGTTTTGAGAGGACATGATAATTTTCTTTTACTGGTAGATGATTTCATTGATGATTCAGAGTTTCTATATAAAGTTCACCTGGTGTGACATTAGTTTTTCGACATAAATTCAAATAGTTTTACAGGCATAGTAGGTATTACACACAGAGGATACATTTACCCTAAATTGCCTGCATGTAAAATGTCACAACAACCTGGATAGCTTTAAGAATTTCACTTATTTACCTGCCAGTTTGGTTGGTAATTCATAACCACAACCTTGTTGAGAAAAAAAACCTAAAATAGCTTTCCGCACAACCTGCAGCAATAGGAATTTTGGCTAGAAAATAAGGATAGGAAAAACTTTCCAAGTGAAATTGGTCATTTGAAAATGCAGTCAGGACTGATAACTGTAAATAGCAGAATATCTGACATCTGGAAACATTCACAATAATTAGAGGAAATAAATTCATCATTTCTTTTGAAAAAATGTAGAATATTTAATGCACTTTAATTTCTCAAAAGGTACTGGGCTGGATTCTCCGTTTCAGCAGCTAAGTGCCGGCTCGAACGGAGAATTTGCGGGCGTTTTATAATGCCAAAATGGCACAGGCCCTCATCGATTCCTGGACTGGTGAGGGGCTAGCAGCGGCGCCGGATGAAACTCCAGGCTCCTGCTCCGAATACGGCTGGAGAATGGCCAGGTCCCTGGCCATGCGCAGACTCGACCCACCTTCTGCGACCCCACAGGTCACTCCCTGGCCACCCCATGGCCACCCCAACCCTCGCAGAAGCCCCCCTGGCCAGCAGCACGGAGCCCAGCCGAGTGTGGCGGCGCTGGCCACATTAGGTTCCCGACTGCTGAGACCACACGTATCCCGCGTGGTCGAGAACTCGGCCCTTCGGTGGCGGAACATCGCAGGAGGGCCTGGAATGGTTGCAAGAATGCTACTCGATTTCTGGTTAAATTGTTAGTTGTTGCACAAAAGCCTATGTGGGAGGGGGATGGGGGTTATTTAGAAGCGAAAACTAAATCTGTAGAAGAGAGCAGCAATATAGTAAAATCGAGCACATTATGTAAGGAAGGGACAGAAAGTTATAGGGCATTAGTGACTAGGACCACATCAGGGAACAATAGTAAAATGCTAAAATTTAAGGCACTATTTATGAATGCATAAAGTATTTGTAACATGATAGTTGAATTAATGGCAGAAAGAGATAAATGGATTTGATTTAGTAGCCATGACGAAGATGTAGTTGCAAGGTGACCAATGTTAGGGAACTAACCATACAGGATGCTTGACTTTTAGAAAAGATAGGCAAAGCATTTTTTAAAAATTCATTTTTAGGGGATGTGGGCTTCGCTGGCTAGGCCAGCATTTGTTGCTCATCCCTAATTGCCCTTGCAAACAAGACAGTGAGCTGCCTTCTTGAACTGCTGTGGTCCATGAGGTGTAGCTACACCCGCAGTGCTATTAGGGAGGGAGTTCCAGGATCCTGACCCAGCAACAGTGACGATATATTTCCATGATGTGGAGATGCCGGCGTTGGACTGGGGTGAGCACAGTAAGAAGTCTTACAACACCAGGTTAAAGTCCAACAGGTTTGTTTCAAACACGAGCTTTCGGAGCACCTGAAGAAGGAGCCGTGCTCCGAAAGCTCGTGTTTGAAACAAACCTGTTGGACTTTAACCTGGTGTTGTAAGACTTCTTACGATATATTTCCAAGTCAGGATGGTTAGTGAATTGGAGGGGAAATTTCAAGTGGCGGTGTTTCCATGTATCTGCTACCTTTATCCTTTTTGAGGATAGTGGCCATGGATTTGGAAGGTGTTGTCTAAGGAGCCTTGCTGAGTTCCTGCAGTGCATCTTGTAGATGGTACACACTGCTGTTACTGTGCGTCGGTGGTAGAAGGAGTGAATGTTTGTGGAAGGAATGCAAATCAAGCGGGCTGCTTTGCCCTGAATGGTGTTGAGCTTCGAGTGTTATTGGAGCTGCACTCATCCAGGCAAGTGGGAATATTTCATCACATTCTTTACTATGCTTTGTGGACAGGCTTTGGGGAGTCAGGAGGTGAGTTACTCGCCGCAGGATTCCTAGCCTCTGACCTGCTCTTGTAGCCACAATATTTATATGGCTAGTCCAGTTCAATCCCTGGTCAATGGTAACTCCCAGGGGGATAGTGGGGGAATTCAGTGACGGTAATGCCATTGAATGTCAAGGGGTGATGGTTTGATTCTCTCCTATTGGAGATAGGAAATGCCAGGCAGTTGTGTGGCGCGAATGTTACTTGCCACTTGTCAGCCCAAGTCTTCATTTTGTCCAGGTCTTGCTGTATTTGCACATGGAGTGCTTCAGTATCTGCGGAGTCGCGAATGGTGCTGAACATTGTACAATCATCAGTGAACATCACCATATCTGACCTTATGTTGGAAGGACATTGAGAAAGCAGCATAAGATGGTTGGGCCTAGGACACAACCCTGAGGAACTCCTACAGGAACAAACCAAAAAAAGACCATAATTTTGAGGAAATTTAAAGTAATTAATTTAACTGAAAAAATAATACTGGAGGAATTAATGGGTCTAGAAACCAATAAGTTGCGTAGCCCTAATGACCTACATCCTAGGGTTTCAAAGAGATGTCTGCAGGGATAATAGATGCACTGGTTTTGATCTTCTTAGATTCTAGAACAGTCCCCAGGGAGTGGGGGAGGGAAAAAGGTTGTAAAAGTCGTTTAAAATGAAGCATGAACCATCGTGAGATAGAGCCAGTTCCAGACCTAGGAACTCTCTCGATATCCAAGTGCGAGGTAGGGGAGGGTCTGCTCAGGTGGGTGGAAGGAGAGGAGGTGGAGGTGGTGGTAACGATAGATGCGGAGAAGGCTTTTGATCGGGTGGAGTGGAATTATCTGTGGGAGGTGCTGGGAAGGTTTGGGTTTGGTGAGGGCTTTATTGACTGGGTGCGGTTGCCCTATCAGGCATCAGTAGCGAATGTACGTAAGAACCGGCTGGGGTCCGGGTACTTTAAACTACACCGAGGGATGAGGCAAGAGTACCCCCTCTCCCCGTTACTGTTTTCTTTGGCCATAGAGCCACTGGCCATGGCATTAAGAGCCTCTAGGAACTGGAAAGGGCTGGTTCGGGTGGGGGGGGGGGGGGGGGGGGGGGTGGGGGAGAGAGTGGTGGAGCACCGGGTCTCGCTTCATGCAAATGACCTGCTCTTGTATATTTCAGACCCATTGGAGGGGATGGGGAAGTAATGCAAACCCTGGGGAATTTGGCAGTTTTTTGGGGTATAAACTGAACATTGGGAAAAGCGAGATGTTCGCGTTCCAGGCAAGAGGACAGGAGAAGAGATTGGGAGAGCTGCCTCTTAGAATGGTAGAACATAGAACATTACAGCGCAGTACAGGCCCTTCAGCCCTCGATGTTGCGCCGACCTGTGAAACCACTCTAAAGCCCATCTACACTATTCCCTTATCGTCCATATGTCTATCCAACGACCATTTGAATGCCCTTAGCGTTGGAGAGTCCACTACCATTGCAGGCAGGGCATTCCACGCCCTTACTACTCTCTGAGTAAAGAACCTACCTCTGACATCTGTCCTATATCTATCTCCCCTCAATTTAAAGCTATGTCCCCTCGTGCTAGACATCTCCATCCGAGGAAAAAGGCTCTCACTGTCCACCCTATCTAATCCACTGATCATCTTGTATGCCTCAATTAAGTCACCTCTTAACCCTCTTCTCTCTAACGAAAGCAGCCTCAAGTCCCTCAGCCTTCCCTCATAAGATCTTCCCTCCATACCAGGCAACATCCTGGTAAATCTCCTCGTCACCCTTTCCAATGCTTCCACATCCTTCCTATAATGCGGCGACCAGAATTGCACGCAATACTCCAAATGCGGCCGTACCAGAGTTTTGTACAGCTGCAACATGACCTCATGGCTCCGAAACTCAATCCCTCTACCAATAAAAGCTAACACACCGTACGCCTTCTTAACAACCCTCTCAACTTGGGTGGCAACTTTCAGGGATCTATGTACATGGACACCGAGATCTCTCTGCTCATCCACACTACCAAGAATCTTCCCATTAGCCCAGTACTCTGTCTTCCTGTTATTCCTTCCAAAATGAATCACCTCACACTTTTCTGCATTAAACTCCATTTGCCACCTCTCAGCCCAGCGCTACAGCTTATCTATGTCCCTATGTAACTTGTGACATCCTTCCACACTGTCCTCAACTCCACCGACTTTAGTGTCATCTGCAAATTTACTCACCCATCCTTCCACGCCCTCCTCCTGGTCATTTATAAAAATGACAAACAGCAGTGGCCCCAAAACAGATCCTTGTGGTACACCACTAGTAACTGGACTCCAGTCTGAACATTTCCCATCAACCACTACCCTCTGTCTTCTTCCAGCTAGCCAATTTCTGATCCAAACTGCTAAATCACCCTGAATCCCATGCCTCTGTATTTTCTGCAATAGCCTACCATGGGGAACCTTATCAAACGCTTTACTGGAATTCATATACACCACATCAACTGAATTACCCTCATCCACCTGTTTGGTCACCTTCTCAAAGAACTCAATAAGGTTTGTGAGGCACGACCAACCCTTCACAAAACCGTGTTGACTATCTCCAATCAAATTATTCCTTTCCAGATGATTATACATCCTATCTCTTATAAACCTTTCCAAGACTTTGACCACAACAGAAGTAAGGCTCACTGGTCAATAGTTACCGGGGTTGTCTCTACTCCCCTTCTTGAACAAGAGGACATTTGCTATCCTCCAGTCTTCTGGCACTATTCCTGTAGACAAAGATGACTTAAAGATCAAAGCCAAAGGATCAGCAATCTCTTCCTTAGCTTCCCAGAGAATCCTAGCATAAATCCCACCCGGCCCAGGGGACTTATCTATTTTCACACTTTCCAGAGGAAAAAGACTCTCACTGTCCACCCTATCTAATCCTCTTCCTTATGATCCTCAAGCCCTTCTAGTCTAGTAGCCTGAATCTCAGTATTCTCCTCGACAACATTGTCTTTTTCCTGTGTTAATACTGACAAAAAATACTCATTTAGCACCTCTTCTATCTCCTCGGACTCCACGCACAACTTCCCACTACTGTCCTTGACTGGCCCTACTCTTACCCTAATCATTCTTTTATTCCTCACATATCAATAGAAAGCTTTAGGGTTATCCTTGATCCTACCTGCCAAAGACTTCTCATGTCCCCTCCTGGCTCTTCTTAGCTCTCTCTTTAGGTCCTTCCTAGCTAACTTGCAACTCTCGAGCGTCCTAACTGAACCCTCACATCTCATCTTTACATAAGCCTCCTTCTTCCTCTTGACAAGTGTTCCAACTGCTTTAGTAAACCACGGTTCCCTCGCTCGACCACTTCCTCCCTGTCTGACAGGTACATATTTATCAAGGACACGCAGTAGCTGTTCCTTGAACAAGCTCCACATTTCCATTGTGCCCATGCCCTGCAGTCTTCCTCTCCATCCCATGCATCCTAAGTCTTGCCTCATCGCATCATAATTGCCTTTCCCCCAGATATAACTCTTGCCCTGCGGTATATACCTATCCCTTTCCATCACTAAAGTAAACGTTATCGAATTGTGGTCACTATCACCAAAGTGCTCACCTACCTCCAAATCTAACACCTATCCTGGTTCATTATCCAGTACCAAGTCCAATATGGCCACGCCTCTCGTTGGCCTATGGTAGAGAAGAGCTTTTGATATCTGGGAATCCAGGTGGCCCGGGAATGGGAGGCACTGCACAAGTTAAATCTATCCCGGTTGGTAGAACAAATGGAAGGGGACTTTAAGAGATGGGATATGCTCCTGCTATTACTGGCGGAGAGGGTACAGACCGTGAAAAGGACAGTCCTCCCCAGATTTCTGTTTGTCTTTCAGTGCCTCCCCATCTAAATCCCAAAGGCCTTTTTCAAGTGGGTGAATAAGGTTATTTTGGGCTTTGTGTGGGCGGGTAAAACCCCACGAGTGAAGAATGTGTTGCTGGAGCGCAGTCGGGGGGAGGGTGGGTTGGCGATGTTGAACTTCTGCAATTACTACTGGGCGGCTAATCTAGCCATGTTTAGGAAGTGGGTAGTGGGGGTGGGGGGAGGGGTGGTGGGGGGGGGGGGTCGGCATGGGAGCGGATGGAGACGGCGTCATACAAAGACACCAGTTTGGGAGCACTGATGACAGCACCTCTTCCTTTCTCGCCAGCCCAATACTCCACAAGTCCGGTGGTGGTGGCGGCTCTGAGAATCTGGGGGCAATAGAGGAGATATAAGAGAGCAGAGGAAGCATCGGTTTGGACCTCGGTTTATAATAATCATCTGTTTGTACCGAGTAGGCTAGATGGTGGGTTCCGGAGTTGGCAAAGGGCAGGAATTAGAAGGATGTTGGATCTATATATAGATGGGGGCTTTCTCAGCTTGAAAGCCTTGGAGGATAAATTTGGGTTAGGTATTTGCAGGTGCGAGACTTCCTGAGAAACAGGTGCCGGCCTTTCTGCTGCTGCTGCCACGGGGGTTACGTGATAGAGTAGTCTCCAGTACCTGGGTGGGAGAGGGGAAGGTTTCAGATATTTACCTGGAGCTTTCGGAGGCGGAGGAAACTCCGGTAGCGGAGTTAAAAGGCAAGTGGGAGGACGAGCCAGGAGGAGAGATAGAGGCGGGTCTATGGGCGGATGCCCTAAGCAGGATTAATATTTCCTCATCATGTGCCAGGCTCAGCCGGATACAATTTAAGGTAGCCCACCGGGCACACATGACAGCGGTTAGGATGAGCAGGTTTTTCGGGGTAGCGGATAGGTGGGCGAGGTGCGCGGGAAGCCCAGCAAATCATGTCCACATGTTTTGGGCATGCCAGAAGCTTAGAGGGTTTTGGCAAGGTTTTGCTAAGGCAATGTCCATGGTGCTAAAAACACGGGTGGTGCCGAGTCCGGAGGTAACGATCTTTGGAGTGTCAGAAGAGCCGGGAGTTCAGGGGGCGAAAGAGGCTGACGTCTTGGCCTTTGCCTCCCTGGTAGCCCGGAGACGGATCTTGTTAACGTGGAGGAATTAGAAGCCCCCGAGTGTAGGGACCTGGTTAGTGACATGGCTGGGTTTCTCAGTCTCGAGAAAATAAGGTTCGCCTTAAGGGGGTCAATGGTCAGGTTCACCCGGAGGTGGCAGCCGTTCGTCCACTTTCTCAGGGAAAATTAAAATGTCAGCAGATGCAGTATTCCAAGGGGGGAGGGCCAGATTGTTGTTTTATGGTTGGGGTGTGTGAAGATTGAGATGGGGGGAAATGTTTATTAGTCCATGTTGATGTCATTGTCTATGTTATTTTTATAATAATTTTCAAATACCTTACTAAAATATTTTTATTTTAAAAAGAATAATGAGGGAGGGAAAGAGGGAAATGCCTTCAAGGGACATGCAGATGAATGGCAGCCAAGTTGCAACTACAAACCTCCATCCTCCCGGGGGAATGGACCTTCCTGACAAAAGGCTCATGAAGTTAGTCTTTTCACAGTGACAAGATCTTTTCATACACTCTCAAGGGCAGGGGGTGCAAGAAGAACCATGAGTTGGAGGTCTCTCACATATAGCAGGCCCCACCCTCGTCAAAGGGTTTCTGTGCGCAGCCATGTATTATGACGAGGAAGACCTATCCTTGATCCATCCCTGGAAAGAGTGGAGTGCACATGACCATTAAAATATGAGCAGCAGGAGTGAATCCAGAAGACATCCAAACAGTGCAACATGCAATATATTTGGGAGTGCAAAAACTATTTACAATGATTGAACAACCATGCTACCAGTGCTCATACAATACTTTTTAATTTTCCTCACACTACTGTTACATCTAGATGCTTCCTTGACATCCACGGCAGAGGTGGAGGTAACCTGCTGACTATCATGCCCGGTTGTCTGCGATGACTTTGGCGGTATGGAGGGCCCTGGCCTGCTTTGTTTGCCATGCTCAGGAGCAAGTGTACCCTCCTTGGTCTTGTCAGCTTAAACTGATAAGGCCACAGGCAGAGGGGGCTGGAAAAGCCTGGACAACCTTGGAGATTCCTGGGTGGATGCCCGGGGTGTCCTTCTGACATTACTCCTCCAGTTGGGTACGGGTATCTGAAGGGAAGTCAAGGTGCCCCATCACCTTCTTGCATAGCCACTGCGGGAGCTCACCCATGGCTCCTGCGATTGAGTGCAAATCTGAGCACATCTCCAGCAGAAACTGGGTGTTCTGCTGGACGAGGCTGTCCATGGAATCCTCTATCCTCCCCATGGAGACTTCAATGTGCCCACATGTTGGAGGCATTACATAAGAGAATATGTGGACAGATTCCACCACCTCGCATGGCCCTCTGTTAAGGGCCTCTGACAGGTCTGTCTGATGTTCTCCTGAATCTCGTTGATACTCTGGCACCTTCACCACCACCATTCCCAGAGGCTGAGCATCTGACAGACTGAGTAGGGCCTTTTCTCCAACAGTCCTCCAAGTGCTGAAGACCTTGGCTGTTACTGCCTCCTCCTGCTGCGGTCACGTGTCTGTGATGAGCCCGAGCTTAAACTAAATAGATGACCCATCAGGGTGTGTGTCTCTGGGTTAGTGGAGTGTGCAGGTGAATGGACTTCCTGCCTGTCACAAGACTTAATGCATACGTCACTAATGAGGCAGAGGGTGCATGATTGCACATAGCAGCCAGTCCTGCTCCATGGCAAGATTCACTCTTCCTTTCTCAGCCCGCCACAGAACTTGAGAAAATTCTGCCCATAGATTGGTTAAATGAGTGTGCCAGATGGTAATAGATATAGTCGAGTATGATGCAAGAAAGTTTAAAATTATCTACTTTGGTAGAACGAAAGGAAAATCAACATTTTTCTTTCATGTTTGAGAGACTAATAAACATTGATATTCAGAGGAATCTGAGGGCCTTAAACATAAATCACAAAAGGTCAACATGCAGTTATACCAAGCAATTAATCAAGGGTAGTTTAGCCTTGATTGCAACAGGTTTGCAGTACAAAAGTTTTAAAAGTTATATAGTACTTCGTTGAGACCACATTTGGAGTACTGTGGACAGTAATGGGCAGCACGGTAGCATGGTGGTTAGCATAAATGCTTCACAGCTCCAGGGTCCCAGGTTCGATTCCCGGCTGGGTCACTGTCTGTGCGGAGTCTGCACGTCCTCCCCGTGTGTGCGTGGGTTTCCTCCGGGTGCTCCGGTTTCCTCCCACAGTCCAAAGATGTGCGGGTTAGGTGGATTGGCCAGGCTAAATTGCCCTTAGTGTCCTAAAAAATAAGGTTAATGGGGGTTGTTGGGTTACTGGTATAGGGTGGATATATGGGCTTGAGTAGGGTGATCATTGCTCGGCACAACATCGAGGGCCGAAGGGCCTGTTCTGTGCTGTACTGTTCTATGTTCTATGTTAATGGGTCTGGATTTAATACAGTTCATTGCAGTAAAAAACATGGTGACTGGGTCCATTTTATTGTGGGGAAAGCCCTGTGTCAGTCTCCTGGCAAAGTCTCCCTTGATTAAGTCGGAGAGCGGATGGAGTTGATGCAGGATTCTTTGCTGTTGGCAGCGGGATGTTAGATTAACTCATTAATTAGCCAACTGCCACCCATTATCCCTGAACCCACTAAAGATTTAAGGGTGGTTCAGGAATTAAATTGTGTGGCTTTCCTGTGTCCTTCAAAGTTTGTCAGAGGCATCCCAAAGGGGGTCCATCATTGTCAACCACTCTGTATCTAATTAAGGAATCTGGCATGGGGCAGGGGTTAGCTGCAAGCCCCCTTGCCTCTGACCAGCCAGACCACAACCCCATCATGTCCGTATTCATTTTTGGTCTGAAGTACCATGACGATCCTAGGCCTCTGATGGTGCATTGCTGGCAGCAGCCATTGGACTCATTGGCACTGGCAGCAATGATGAACAACAGGCTTCTGATTGACCAACAGCACTTGGTGCATAGCCAGTGACCACAATTGCAGGGAACGCCCGATAGTGGTCATTAAAATGCTGAAAGGAAACTTGATTCTGCCATGTCTCCCCCATGGAACGGACAGGGGTTCTCCACCAGCTCTCCGACCAATGGGTAAGAACCCTGTTGGCCTGACAAAATCTCGGCGTAGTCTCTGTTCCTAAAGGAAGATATAATTACCTTAGAGTTGGGAAAACAGTATGTTCAAACAGCATGTCCCAGTTGCTGTTCATAACAGGCAAGATACAGGATGTACTCAATCAGCTTGCAAACTCAAAACATAATGTCCAACATTAAATATGATTCCATGATTGGATAATGTTTGCTAAATAATCTTCAGTGTCATAAGAATTATGCTGACAGCCAAATTAGTCAGTCAAGCTCAGTGTGATGCATTTGACGTACTAGTTGCTACATATATTAATATACAGAGCCCTGTTATTTTCTGACAGAAAGAACATGTGTACACATTGCACCTGTTTCGGCTAAATAAAATAAGTGACAGCCATTCACTGAATCATTCCTCAGGGCAATTCCTTGACTATTCAGTGTCAAGCTGCCTGGTTTAAATTTCAAACACTTGCCATTTATCTATCAGTTACCATCAACTGGTGCATTCTCCATGGCATGGCTCTACCAATCAGAGTCCACTAGTCCAATCAGTACTCTCTTCTCATACAGTACGAATTGTTGTATTTCCCCATGTCCTGATGACTTCCGCAATACTAAAGTTCTATACTACCAAATGAAACTATTAATCATTTATATTATAATCATATATATATTACATATATTACACACACACATATATGTCCAAAGATGTTTAATTTCCACTTCAGTCATCAAAATTGGAATAATCCGTGAAATGTTGAGATAAAAGGATGGGAGTACTTTAATTTAGTTAAATTTTTGATTCTTTGCCATTTCTTTTTTGACAGCTGTTTGTAATCTACTGATTCTATCTTTATGTTGTTATACCTTCTTTAGGTTTGTTAATGGTACTAACTGTGTCTGCCCCGTTGTGAATTATTTTATGAAAATGGTATTTGAGCCAGTCAGATGTATTTGTGATGTACATTTTTAATTTTGCTTCCTGTACCGCTCTCATGCTTTAAAGTGGCTATTTGTATATGTTTTGTCCGGTGACACCTATTGTAGTTTCAGAGGAGGAAGATGCAAATTGCAACAATCAAGGCACACCTCCATCACATGCACAAAAATTTTCCACAGTAAATAAAACTCTAGTCTTTTTCCATCCGATTGTTATATACTGGGCTTTTTTCCCTTGACTCTAGAAAATTCAGGATTAATTTAAAAAACAACAAAGTATTCGATGGGGTAGGTAGAGAGAAGCTATTTCTTGTGGCGGGAGGATCCAAAGGGGGCATAATCTTAAAATTTAAGCAAGCAACAATTCAGGAAATAAACTAGGACGCAGTTTGTCAACAGTAGTAGAAATTAGGACTATTCTCCCTAAAAAGATGCAAATGCTGAGTCAATTAAAACTTTCAAGATCGAGTTTGATAGACTTTTGTTCAAGGGAAGATTTCAAGGGATATGGAAGAAACATAGGTAATTGAGGTTGAGGTACAGATTAGCCATGATCTAACTGAATGGCAAAAGTTGCCCAACCACTGACTGGCCTACACTGTTACAACATGGGTTGTCTTGGTGAAGTCTGCACATTGTAATTCCATTTTACACTTAGAAGATTCTTTAACACGTATCTCCCTCAGATATAATTTGCCAACAGCAGCTAAAGCTCTCAGGCGAAGATGAAATTACCAACTCAAGACAGAAAAGTCAGCCTCTTTAACAAATGTTCTTAAAGGCATTTCAAACATGAATTGGCCAATTTCCAGGGTATGTTTGGGTGTGATCTAATGGAAATGTTTCAAAGTGTCATTTCAGGCAGGTTTTGCTGGGAGATCCCAACAGCTTTTATGGTGAGTTCCCCACCACTATCTAGGGCCCTGGGGAATTTGTCCCCAGTCAAGCCCACACATAGAATTATTTTCACCACTGGGGTGCTGAACTCACTGGCTAGACTGGCTCCTCAGAGATCGAGCCGCCATTTTGAAAGGGTTCCCCGATCTCTAAGAGGGCGTGTGGGCCACACCCCCTAACCATGGGCAATGTCAACCTCCTCACACACACAGGGGCATTACCCCACACACCTCCCCACTATCGGGTCGCTGAGGGCTTCCCACTTTCAGGCCTTCCCATGCCCCCTTTCAGGCCTCAAATTCCAGAATTTTGCCCTTCACACCTCTAAGCTTCCAGAGGCCCCTTCATACCCGCCAACCCTCCTATTATGGATATGGGCTCCCCTCAGGCCCTGACCCTTGGCTATGCCACCCTGGCACCCATGTTCCTTGACACTTTCACCCTGGCAATGCTCCTTCCGGCTTTGTGATTCCAAGGTAGCAGTGCCAAGGGGCCAGACAGGCATCGTGAAGGAGGAGAACCAGGGGGCCATCCTGCCCAATCCCTGACCATTCATGGCCTCCGAAGGCCCAGGAGGCCCCCGGGTGCGTTCCACCTTTGTGTGGAACTATACTGCATGGTGCCCGGCTGAGGACTCCCTGGGGAGGCCGTTAGATGCCGGGAGGCGGGTAGATCCCGGGTGAGCACGGCTAAGCATGTTTCAAACCTAGTTAGGCACTTGCAGCTTGGTCACACCGTTCTTTCATGGTGACTCTGTGGGCAGGATCCTGATTGCGCTACCTTGTGAAGTCTGAATAGATCTCGTGAGAAATTATGTTTTGCGATTGTTTTGTCACACTTGGTTGTTTGGGAAGAGCAACTTTTTTTTTAAAAAAAGGATTTAATTGCTCAATTTTTGATAGCTAATGTTTTTTATTTATATATGGGATGTGTTTATTTTTGGCAAGGTCAGCATTTTTGCCTATCCCTAATTTCCCTTGATCTTTAACTAGGTACACCCACTGTGCTGTTATGGAGTGAGTTCCAGGCTTTTGACCAAACATAGTGAAAGAACGGCAATATAGTTCTAAGTCAGGATGGTGACTTGGGGGAGACTTGCAGGTTGTGGTGTTTGCATTTACCTGCTGCACTTGTCCTCCTTGATGATAGAGGTCAAAGGTTTAAAAGGTGCTGTTTTCGGGGCCTTGGTGTGTTGCTGCAGTGCATCTTGTAGATGGTACACATTGCTGCCGCTGTGCTCGATAGTGGAGGAAGTGAATGCTAATGATGGTGGATGGGGTGTTAATCAAGCGAGCTGTTTTGTTGTGGAGGGTGTCAAGCTTCTTGAGTGTTGTTAGAGTTGCATACATCCAGACAAATGGATTGGTACTTGTTACGACTTCTTGATTCAATCACATTTATTCAATCAGATAGTTGATTGGAAACTTTGTTTCACCCAATATTTTGAAGGATGCGTAATGCTTTGGGGGTGTCACATGATGGTTGCACACTGGAGGCAGGACCTTTAATTGGAAGAATATTGGGTCGGATTCTCCTCTCCTGAGGCTAAGTGTTGACTCCAGTGCAGGATTAGTGAAGCAAAATTGATGTCACACCCGGACCAGTTCACCGACCATTAAAGGGCTAGCACTGGCGCCACATGGAGAAACGGTGCCGGATTCACCGGGTTCGGGATTGACACTCAGGAGGCTGACAAGCTGCAGCTGCATGTACATACTTCACTTGCCATGCACACTCATCCGAGCCAGCAAGATGGCAGCAAGAAGAGCTGCACCCCGCTTTATGGATACTGAACTTGTGACTCTGCTGGACGTGATGTAGGAGAGGCAGGTGATCCTGTACTCCGGGTTGGGAAGGAGGCTGCCAGCCACCGCCATTCATCGTGCCTGGACGCAGGTGGCAGAGGTTGTGAGCGCAGCACCAGCACCCGTCCCACACATCCGTAACCCCATCCCCCGCACCCAGAGGGCAGCCGAACCCCCAACCTGCAACACATGCTGGCACCCATACCGGCCATGATGGCCTGGTGTCCTGGCCACTGAAGCCGTCAGTTACTCACCCACTGGGTTGCATGTGTCGGACTGTCTAACATTGTGCGTTTTCAGTTCCTCCCCCATTCCAGGAGAAGGATGCTCATAATTGCAGTGAGAGGGAGAAGACTGGAGGGGGCACCAGACCTACTGTCCCTCACTGCAGTGGAACAGAGAACACTGGACGTGGTCGGTGGGCACGGAGCGACGGCAGTCCCTGAGGCGAAGGTCGGCATCGGGCGAGGAAGTCAGACCCCACTGAATTTCGCTTTCCCATGACATGTGTGTCGCCCAACCCTCACCACCACCACTCCTCCATCCACCCCCACACCACCCCTACACCCCTGCTCTCCCAACCCTCCAGCACCACCCCCTCCCCTCACTACCTCTCCCCCCTCCCCACACCCCCTCCCCTCCCCACAACACCCGTCCCCCCACACACAACCCCCGCCCTCAAACACCCCCTCCACCCCCACTCTCCCTCTGCCCGTGATGTAATCATGAGTTTTGATTTGTGTCTTTCAGGAGTTCCTGGTGATGGCGCGGGCCTTCTGGTGTCCCCCGGCTCCCCGACCCCAACCACAAATGGAAAGCAGTGATAACGAGAACACAGCCAGCAATGGGAGCTCTCGCCCCTCATCCTGTGATGCCCCGGAGCTCGAGTCCGGGCAAGACTTTCCATCACAGCTGTCTCCAGGACCCTCCACCGTCCCAGAAACACTCACCTCAGTTGGGCACTTTAGTGAAGAGGCTCCTGGGACACTATCTGGTGCACACCACACATGAGGTAGGAACCCCCGAGGGGACAGATGGTCGGAGAGCGGGCCAACCCATGGGGACTAGTTGCCGTCCAGAAGGGTTTTGGGCGTCTGGAACGGATGGTCCCATCGATTGTGAAGAAGCATTCACAGAGCCAGGGACCATATGAGGGGTTGTCGGCCAGCATCCAACGCCTGCAGGTGCAGTTGGAGGAATCCAACCACATGCAGAAGCAGGAGGTGGTGTCTGCGGTGGAGGCGTTGGGGGCGAAGGTTTCGGCCATGGGTCAAGATGTCCAAGACTTGGGGCAATCTGTGCAGTTGGTGGTCGAGGCCCAGGATAGGGTTGGCCTATCGCAGACAGCCATGTCGAAGAGCCACCTGGACATTTCAGCAGCGCTCTAAAGCATGGCCCAGTCATAGCGGGTCGTCACTGAGTGCATCGGTAGCATTGCCCGGGCGCTGGCCAAGATAGCACAGACAGAGGGAGGGGCCCAGTCCCAGAGGGAGATGGCGCAGTCACTGGCTGGTGTGGCACAGACCCAGAAGGTGGTGGCAGTCACTGGGTGATGTGACGCAGTCCCAGAGGTAATAATAATAATAATAAAAATAATAATAGCTTATTGTCACAAGTAGGCTTCAATGAAGTTACTGTGAAAAGCTATTAGTCGCTACATTCTGGCGCCTGTTCGGGGAGGCTGGTATGGGAATTGAACTCATGCTGCTGGCCTTGTTCTGCATTACCTGCTCCACGGCCGCAAGCATGGGTACCCTAGTTGAGACAAGAGCGGGCCTCCAGGACTGGCAGCACCAGGTGACGAGGGAGTCTCAGGGGTTAGTGCCACTCCCATCCCCGTCCCATGCTGTAGCCTAGGGGACCATTGGGCACCCAAGGGAGGAGGAGGTGATGGGGCCTGTGCCGGTGACCCCCTCAGGGGATGCGGCGGTACGCCGCAGCGTCTAGGACTCGCCTCCCCCCTCCTGCCCCTGACCCATCACATGGGGAGTGGGAAGAACAGGACGGCACCATGCCACATGGGACACCTGAGCAGCAGCCGGGTGCATCCAGGCCAGGTCGCCCAGAAGACACCCGCCATAGGGGACCCAGGTCACAGGGCAGGAATCGCAGCTTGACGCCTCCATTCCCGATGTGCCGCCTGTTGATCCACCGAGATGTAGCATTAGGGTCCATAAGGCCAGAAAGTTAGACACCAGTTAGCTTGGCACAGGTGCAGCACATAAGATAGCAATAGGGGCTAGGGCACTAACCTCTTTATATATGTTCACAATAAACACATACATGTTCACTACGTTACGACCTGTCTCGGTGCTCTGTCAGAATGATGTGAGGGATGAGCTGGCTGCTGAGGGGCACTGTGGGGGGAGTGTCGCCGGGGTGGAGGGTCTTGGGCCACGTGCCCCAGTACAACGAGCATTCACCACTCCCTGTGAGATATCAGACAGGTCACCACTCAGCGCCTGGAAGGACCCGAGGCATAAAAGTTCAGGGCCCCCGTCACCTTGGCAGCCACCAGGAACAGGTGTCTTCCCCCAGTCCCCCGTGGTGCCAGATATGCCATGATCTGGCAGATATGTTGCACTGTCCCCCTGCTCAGCTCATACAGCCGCAGGCCCTCCTCAGGGTTGTGCCCACTCAGAGAAAGGCCACCATTCGTGGTTGAATTCCAGTATCCATTGTCTGGAGGTGAAAGGCTGACATGTTAGTATGGTGCATAACCCCCCATGCCCAACAAGGTCCAAATGGGTAACGTGGTGGCCCCTGTTTCACTGCGGACCCTGTCTTGCATGCTCCCCCCCCCCCCCCCCCCCCACCCCCAACTCTACACACCGGGCCCCTGGCCCTGGCGCCTGTCCCTGCTGCCAGGGGTACCGATTTTTGAAAGCACAAGTGAACCTTGCTGTCAGGAATTCCCGCCGGCAGAGACGGAGGATCACAGAGGCCCGGAGAATACCGGGTCAGGCCCTCTAATGATATGTAAACGGCGTTTACTGTACGTGTGGAGTAGAACGAATTGACACCGCTGTTGAGGCCCTGGAGAATTGTGATTTGCACCGGCCACGATTTCGGCGCCAGGAACTTTGACTCCACCCAATCCCCTTCCCTGATTTTGTCATCGGCCGACGGAGAATCCCGGCCATGATTTGTGAAATGCCTTCTTTTTTTTAAAAAGCCACAACCCCTCCCCCAGATTGCTTTTCCTATGCAATTGGTTTTGCATCTGTATTTTTCTCCCTTTCCAGCTCTGTTTGTTTTCACTTGTATTTTTTTCATTCTGGGATGCTTGACTGGATTTAGTTATACACTGCTGCCATTCACACAGACACAAGTCAAACTTCATATCTGTCAGCATCTCTTGCACCTGGGAAGATTTGAAGTGCAGATATTACAAAATATATGACGAACAAATGTTGGAAAGCACTAAATAAATTTAGCTTAGAAACAATATAGCTCTTCATATTTAACATACTTAGGAAGCCAATTAAAAATATTGAACAGATATAAAGACTCAAAAAATGAAACCAATCTCTAAACAAAGCATGTCTACTTTTTTATTATCAGAGGGAACATACTCATTTTTTGTGTTTTTTTTAAATGTTACAATTCATTGAAAAAGCATTTGGGGAGAAAATCAGTTTGAATCTGTTGTTTTACTGTTACATTGCATCACGTTGAGTGACAAAATAATTGTAGCATCTACACAGCCTTCCAAATTGGCTTCCTCATCATGTCTTTATCATTGCAGTTTTGCTTCTGTAAGTCTTGATTTGACAGAAATTATTGGGTTTTAATTATCATATCACTTTTCAAACACAAATTGCCTTTTTAATGAAATTCTACAGTAAAGAGGTAAGGTATAATTATGGGTATTTGGAAACCATTGATTTGACAAAAAAACATCCAAGAGGTAAAGTCAAGTACAGTAATTTCTGTAGTTAATCTGAATGTCATGCGATGTGATTTACATGAAAATACAGTCAATGGTTTACTGGAGCAGGCAGAATTTATTTAGACAGTCGGGGGGAATTTCCTTGAATTTTTCCTGAGTCTGGTAAAAAGGTTCATTTTTTTGTTACCTCCCTCCAAGAGACTTACCATTGGATGGGAATGGGACTGCATAAGGTTGAACCATCTAATGGATAGGGGAGAATGGATGGGCATATTGGTCTGTTCTGGCCTTTCATTTTGTATATTCATATAATATTCAAATAGTATTGGCATATGATTTACCAAATTTAACAACTGAAGTGTGCAATTCAAGCTCTGTCATTAATAATGAGGAATCCGTTAAAAGGTGCGTCTTCAATGCCATGTAATTATTAGGCTGATGAATTGAACTGTGCAGGACTATGAACTGAGTAAGATCTATGCATCAGACATTAATAGCACCAAAGTAATACAAAACGGATTCTTCTATATTTTTTAGATGGGACGCAATTCAGCAGACTTGAGTTAAAGTCCACTGAATGCCGCAGTTTCTCAGCACTCGCAGCGCTGAAAAACATCTCACTATGCAATGGCACTTTGCCGATCTTTTGGCCTCGGGGAGATTTTCTCGCCCGAGGACACACTTGGAGGGATCTCTTGCTGGCAAACAAAGGTTCCTCACACAGCGGGGTGCCATTTTGACTGGCTGCCCTGATCTTTACACTGCCCCACCCCTTCCCTGCATTTTTGTGACCGCACCTACCCCTCGAACCTTGGAGAGGGCCCCAGAAAAAAAACACACCATCCCCCCCCCCCCCCCCCCGGGGCCTGAGCCTGACTTTTGGCAGTGCCCTGACACCCGGGCCCCAGGTACTGCTAGCCTGGCGCCCTGGGGGCAAAGGTATTGACCATGAGTCAGGATGTCCATGGCCTGGGACACTCTGTGCGGGCAGAGGCATGCCCGGTCCGGCAGGCCTTCGCATGACAGGCAATGCTGTACACACGTGGCCTGATGTGGCCTCCTTCTGACCTTCCCCCTGGGCTTGTTAGGCGGCCAACTCTCGATCCTCACCGGTTGGCTCCGTTCCACTGGGGCAGTGTCTACTGCTGCAGGGTTCTCTCCGAGCAGCTCCTGCTCAAACAGCCTCAGTGCACCCCCAGAGCTGCGGCAGCTGGGATGATGGCAAAATTTCTCGTTGAATAGCAAAGTCCATTGTCTGCAGGGGGTGAAAGGAAGGCAGGTTGGCATGGTGCATACTCCCATGGCCAACCAGGTCCAACGGTGGGCAGTCAGTGGGGTACGCAGCAAGATGGCTGCTTTGCAGGCCGCGGCAATGGCGGTCCGTGTCGGGACACCCCGGTCCCAGGGGCTGGGGATCACCCCGAACCCATGGCTCATACCCTGGCCACTCCCCGCTACTCCTGCCCCTCCTCCCCACCTCCGGCCATAGCAGTCGTGCCCCCCCCTCCCCCAAAGCCAGCCCCATGCCCTCCACCGCGGACGTCACCTGTTGGCCAGAGCAGCACGCATTGTGGGCACCGCCTCCTGCCTCTGCAGGCGGTTGTACTCCCCCAACTGCACCTGCAGGCGCTGGATAGTTGCTGATAAACCCTCGCGTTGTCCCCAACTCTGTGTCTATCTCAATCATTGTTAGGACTGCCATTTCCAGAAGCCCGATACCCGGCTGGACGGCAGCTAGTCCAGGGTTGGGCCTCCCTCCAACCGCCCCCTCGGGGTTCCCACCTCCACCTGATATACTGGAGCAGCTGTGTGGTGCGCACCAGAGGGTGTCCCAGGAGCCTCTTCTATTGGTTCCTCAGAATTCCTACAAGAATTCTTCAACAGTCAGCAACCAGCTGGCAATCAGTTCATTTGTTGTTGCTTCGGGCAGGTCCATTTCCTGTGGTGAGAAAACTACCATACATTAGGCAGTTCACCACAGCAACATGGCTGGTAATAGAACATATTAGGACCAGAACTGCCTCAGAGTGGCAATCGTAGAGTCATAAAGTTGTAGAGTTTTTACAGCATGGAAAGAGGCCCTTCAGCCCATCGTGTCCACGCCACCTAGCAATCCCATTCTACTCTACTCCCATTTTCTGGCACTTGGCCTGTAGCCTTGTATGCTATGGCATTTCAAGTGCTCATCCAAATACTTCTTGAATGTTGTGCGGGTCCCCACCTCCGTCACCCTTTCAGGCAGTGAGTTGCAGATTCCAACCACCCACTGCGTGAAAAAAAGTTTCCTCAAATCTGCTATAAACCTCCTGTCCCTTACCTTAAATCTATGCCCCCTGGTTATTGACCCCTCTGCGAAGGTGAAAAGTTCCTTCCTATCCACCCTATCTGTGCCCCTCAGAATTTGTACACATCAGTCAGGTCCCCCTTCAACCTTCTCTGCTCCAAGGAAAACAATCCAAGTCTATCCAGTATCTTTTGATAGCTGACAAGCTCCATCCCAAGCAATATCTTGGTGAATCTCCTCTGCACCCTCTCTGGTGCAATCACTTCCTTCCTACAGTGTGGCGACCAAAACTGCACACAGTACTCCAGCTGTGGCCTAACCAGCATTTTACAGAGTTCCATCATGACCTCCCTGCTCTTATATTCTATGTCTTGGCTAATAAATGCAAGTATCCCATACCTTCTTAACCACCTTATCTACCTGTCCTGCTGTCTTCAGAGATCAATGGACATGCACACCAAGGTCCCTCTGATCCTCTGTACATACTGGGGTCCTACCATTTATTGGATATTCCCTTGCCTTGTTTGTCCTCCACAAAAGGAATTACTTCTTCATGCCCTTCAAGGTTAAATTCAATTTTCCACTGGTCTGCCCTTCTGTATCCTCCTGTAATCTGAGGCTTTTCTGCTCACTATTTACCAGCCATCTGGGAACTTACTGATCATACTTCCTGCATCCCCATCAGATCGTTAATGTACATTACAAACTGCAAAGGATCCGGAAACAATCCCTGCGGAACAAGGCAGCACGGTAGCACATTGGTTAGCACAGTTTCTTCACAGCTCCAAGGTCCCAGGTTCGATTCCCAGCTTGGGTGACTGTCTGTGTGGAGTCTGCACACGTTCTCCCTGTGTCTGCGAGGGTTTCATCCGGGTGCTCCGGTTTCCTCCCACAGTCCAAAGATGTGCAGGTTAGGTGGATTGGCCATGATAAATTGCCCTTAGTGTCAAAAAACAAAAGTTAGGTGGGGTTACTGGGTTACAGGGATAGGGTGGAGGCATGGGCTTACGTAGACTGCTCTCTCCAAGGGCCGGTGCAGACTCGATAGGCCGAATGGCCTCCTTCTGCACTGTAAATTCTATGAACACCACAGGCTTCCAGTCACTAAAATAATCTTTGCCCATCACCCTCTGTCTCCTGCCACAAAGCCAATTTTGGATCCAATTTAGCAAATTCCCTGGATCCCATGGGCTCTTATCGTCTTGAACAGTCACCCATGTGAGATCTTGTCAAAAGCCTTATTGAAGACTACATCAACTGTACTACCCACATCTATACACCTAGTCACCACCTCAAAAAATTCAATCAAATTTGTAAGACAATCTCTCTTTGACAAAGCCAAGCTGACTAATCCTTGCCTCCCCAAGAGGAAATTAATTCTATCCCTCAGAATTGTTTCCAATAGTTTTACTACCACTGATATTAGATACATTGGCCTGTAATTTCCTGGTTTATCCCTACCATCTTTCTTTCATAATGGTATCATATTAGCTGACCTCCAATCCTCTAGTACTTCTTCAGTTGAAGGAGCGATGCTCCAAAAGCTAGTGATTCCAAATAAACCTGTTGGACTTTAACCTGGTGTTGTAAGACTTCTTACTGTGCCCACTCCAGTCTAATTTCAGCATCGCCACATCTTGACTTCTCCTGTGGCCAGAGATTATTTGAAAATTGTCAGAGCCTTTGCAATCTCTTCCCTTGCCTCCCACAACAGACTGGGATATATCTAATCTGGGCCTGGGTATTTATCCACTTTTAATCCTGCTAAAACCGTTAATACTCCTCCCCTCTCAATGTAAATTTGTTCAAGTACATCACAGTCCTCCTCCCTGATTTATATACCTACATCGTCCTTCTGCAGAGTGAACACTCATGTAAGAGTCCCTTTGAGAAATGTGTGTTTCTCAAATGGCAGCAGTGATATCAGAGGGTGGGTGGAGCTGGGCTGTCTTTCACTTTGAGCTGAAAAGCTGCTTTGTGGCTCTGTTTAGTTTTGTTTTAGATTTGGAGAAGCTGCAGCCACAGCAAGAGGTGTATGAATCTCTGCAAGCTAAAGAATGTTCATTTGGTGATTTCAAAGCGGTAACTTCTCTCAGTAGAGATTTGAAACCTGCTGTCCTTCTGTAAAAAGGGTTTTTGTCTTATGGATGTCCTATAGAGTACTGTATTCTTTGGGGGTGTGCATTTGAATTGATGGTTGCTACGATATTCACTGTATGTTTGTAAATGTTAACTGGGTTCATAGAATAAACCTTGTTTTTGTTTAAAAATACTCTTAGTTCTCTGTTGCATCACACCTGTAAAATGGGCCCTTGTGTTCCCCATAACCAAAATCTATTTAAAGTTGTGGGTCAGGTGAACTCCATCAGGCTCAAAAAATAGGTTTAAATGAAGACATAATGGGTGGGATTCCCGGACCCCCGTGGGGGGTCCCACCCCCCGCCGTCCTCCGAATTCTCCGACCCCCCAAAAGTTGGCGAGGCGTGAACCGTGCTGCCCATCTCGGAGAATGGTGGGGACCGGCATGACGCTATGGACCCCGGGACTGCCCGAATTCACCCGGCCGCAAGTCCCACCGACGTGACCACGGGTCACACCGGCGTAAATTAAACCAGCTTATATAATGGCGTCAACCAGTGCTGATGGTTGACGTCGGACAGCGCGGAGGTAGGTCACGGCGTGGGGTGGCCGCAGGAGAAGTGACGGCGTGGCCGCAGTCTGTGTTTGTGTGGGAAGGGGGGGTGAGAGGGAGTTGAGAGGGGGGGTGGAGGGAGAGGTGGAGCGGGGTGGGGGGTGGAGGGGGTGAGGGGATGACGGGGTGGAGGAAGGGTGGAGGGGGCAAGTGCCAGAGAGTGGGGGGAGGGCGAGTGCCAGGGAGAGGGCGAGTGCCGGGGTGAGGGCGATTGCCAGGGTGAGGGAGGCGAGTGCCGGGGAGCGGGCGAGTACCGGGGAGAGGGCAAGTGCCGGAGTGACGAGGGCGAGTGCCGGGGTGAGGGGGAGAGAGTGCCGGGGAGGGCACGGGTGCCGGGGAGGGCGCGGGTGCCAGGGAGGGGGCGAGTGCCGGGGTGAGGGGGCGAGTACCGGGGTGAGGGGGCGAGTGCCCGGGTGAGGGGGCGAGTGCCGGGGTGAGGGGGCGAGTGCCAGGGAGAGGACGAGGGAGGTCACCTGGACAGATGCCAGCCTCCAACAGTCGTGCCCCCCATGCAGCCCACGGCACCTGGCTGCTGGGGGGGGGGGGGGGGGGGGGCAATGATGACATGTTGTCGCCCCCCCCCCCTCCCACTGCAGGCCATTATGTTTGCTGATCACCCAGCGATGTTGGCCACCGTGGCGGCAGACTCACTTCTACATGCTGCCCTGGGGGAGGAGGAGGGGGAGCGTGCCAGGGAGGTGGCGCAGGCTGCCGCAGAGGAGCATGCCACAGAGGGGCACGTGGCAGCGCCCAGGCTGGAGGGCCACCCTCCCGACAGGACGAGGAGGAGTAGGTGGTTGCGCCACAGCGACAGAGACGCTCGATGAGGCCCCGTGTGTGTACTGGCCCCACTCGTCGTACCAGGACCTCACGGATCGGGCCTGCAGGAGACGACTCCGGATGAGCCAGGAAACCGTGGCACACATCTGCCACCTGATGGCACACCTGGCACCGCGTGGCACTGGGGGAGGAAACTCTCAACCCCCCCCCACCCACCCACCAACCACATCCATCCCACCCGCATGCACACCACCCCTCCATTGCAGATCCACCTGCGGCACAACGGGACGGGCTCACACGGTCGCCGGTGGAAGCGTGTCTATTGCAGGCCATGGAGGATGATGACAACCCACTCTGCGATGAGCTCCTGGCTCCATATCATCGGACAATGTCTGACCCATGGCCACATTACCACCCTCCACCCGGACCATCTCTGCATACGGCCATGACACTGCAGCGCAGCCGTGAAACTGCAGCGCACGGTCCCGTCTTCTGCCCGGGGGAGATGGCGAGTGTGACCCAGGGGGAGAGGGGGCACACTCACCTGGGGCCGACGTAAGACCACCCCTCACACACACTGGCGCTGAACGCACACGACACCCCCGCATGCTTCGGACAGAGCACAAAGGCAGATTCTGTAGGTGTGAAAGTGACTTTAATGACAAACAGTCCATACACATGCCCTCGCCCCTATAACCCGTCTGTGCCCTGCACCCGTGCCAACTTACTCAGTATCGGATTGTTTGGCCTTACGGGCCCTTTGACTATGTCCAGGTGGTTCCCCAGACGGTACAGCAGAACTGGAGGTGGATTCCTGTGATTCTTGCCCTGTGACTCGAGATCCCTTTGGCAGCCATTTTCTGGGGCAGCCCGGCCTAGATGGGCCAAGCTGCGGCTCAGGCAACTGGGTTGGTGAGCTGCCAGCCTGTCCTGCCCGTTGCCCACCAGATGCACCTGGGACGGAAGGGGGGGGAGTCCGAGGTGCCGCGGTGTTCCGGGGCTTCCCCTACAGGAGGACCCATGACGGGCCCCAGCACCTCCTCCTTCCTCGGGGTGCCCAATGGCCTCCAGGCCTCTACATGGGTCGGGGATGCGAACGGACCGGCCATCCAATGCCCCTCCAACACCTGGCGCCGCCAGTCTGGAGGCCCGCCCTGGTATCGACAAGCGTCTGCACATTTGCAGCCATGGAGCTCAGGGAGTTGCCCATCCCTGTCTGTGTCTGGGCGACGCCGGCCAGCACATGGGCAATGGCGCCGATGCCCCCAGCAATGGCCTGAAGAGACTGGGCCATGGCCTGCTGAGACAGGGCTACGGTGTTGAGCGCCTCTGCCATCTGCCACTGGCTCTGGCTCATGGCATCCTGTGAGAGGGCAGCCATGTCCTGGGCCACAGATGCCGCCTACAAGGAAAGCCCCAGGCCTTGCACACTGCTCCCATGTTTGACACCGTCGCACCCATTGCCTGCACCGCGGACGCCACCCGTGCGGCTTCGGCCTGGGTGGCACCGGCACCACTCCCAGCTCCTGGACATGGGTGCACTCCTCCACCTGCGTCTGCAGCCACTGCAAGCCAGCTGTCACTCCCTTCGATCGTCCCTGGTTCGGTGACTGCATCGTGTCTATGGGTGGGTGTGGTGACTCCAGGAACCCGGGACCCGTCTGGGCGGATGTTTGCTTGCGCCAGGATGGCCTCCGACCGTCCGGCCCCTCTGCTGCTCCTACCTCCCCCTGCTGTACCGGTACGGCTGTGTTGTGCACACCAGTGAGTGTATCAGAAGCCTCATCACTAAAGTGCCCAACCGAGGTGAGTGTCTCTGCGATGGTGGAGGATGTTGGAGACAGCTGTGGCGTTGTGTAGTGAGCATCGTCCGACCCAGAATCCATGGTCCCCTGGGGTGGCGGTTCGTGTCCACCCGTCCGCTGTGTGTCACTGTCCTGTCTTTCAGTGTCATGTGTGTTGGTGTCCCGGGTAGGGGTGTCCCGGGTAGGGCTGGCCTGGGTAGTGGTGAGCTGGGTAGTGGTGTCCTGGGTAGGGCTGTCCTGGGTAGTGGTGTCCGGGTCGGCTGCGACAGGGGCCTGTGGCTGCCCCCCTCGTCGCTGGGTGTCACACGCCTACGTTGCTGCACTCGAGACGGGGGCCTCGTCTCCATGTTGCTCCGGGCCTGTCCCTGTCTCGTGGCCGCCCCGTGCGTCCTGCGGGCGTCGCCTGCCGGAAGGGCCAGGCCTGTCCCTGTCTCGTGGCCGCCCCTGGGGCATCCTGCGGGCGGTCGGCATCAGCGGGGACGGGTGCCTCGATGTTTGGTCCTGCAATACACAATACAGCATGCATGGTTAGACACACAGGCGGGCAGTGATCGGGGGAAATGGGTGAGGAGGGATATGGGGGAGAGGGGATATTGGGGGATATGGGGGAGGTGGGATATTGGGGCATATGGGGGATATTTGGGGGATATGGGAGGATATGGGGGATATGGGGGAGGGGGATATTGGGGGATATGGGGGAGGTGGGATATGGGGATAGGGGGGAGGGGGGATATGGGGGATATTGGGGCATATGGGGAGGGGGATATAGGGGAATGGGGACGGGCCGTGGGGGGTGTCACTTGGTAGTGTGCCCCCGACCTCTACATCGGCAACCTCCCGGTCCTCGGGTCCGCCTGCCAGTTCCAGGGCCCTCTCCTCATGAACGGTGAGTGGTCTCTCATTGGCTGGGCCCCCTCCGATCCTCTCATGCTCCCTGTTGTTGTGTGCGCACTTCTCCTGTGGGGGGGGGGGGGGCAGGCGGGTGGGTGGCAGGGATAAAGGGCAACAGTGTTAGGCAGGGATATACATGCAGGCCAGTGGTTATGAGTATATTGGCATAGATACGCAGCACATTAGGGTTAGGGTTAGGGTTGTTTGCACCTGGGGGTGTGCCGCATATCGGTGGGGGGAGGGGAGTACTCACCCTGGCTGCCCTGACGAGTTCATTACCTTTTTGTGGCATTGGGCGCCTGTCCTTGGTGTTACAGCCACAGCGCCGACGGCGTCAATGACGCTGCACATCCGCGACGGGTGGTGCCGTCGCGAATGGCGTCACGCCGCTACTAGCCCATTCCGGGCCGGAGAATTTGCGCCGTTTGGGGGGACCCAACGCTGGAGTGATCCGCGTCGTTTTTGGCGCCGGGTCCCGGCCATCACGCCATTTATTGGAGAATCCCGCCCAATGTAAATGAAAAATAGCTAAAACATAGAACATAGAACAGTACAGCACAGTACAGGCCCTTTAGCGCATGATGTTGTGCCGACCATTTATCCTAATCTAAGATCAACCTAACCTACCTCCCTTCAATTTACTATTGTCCATGTGTCTGTCTAAGAGTTGCTTAAATGTCCCTAATGGCTCTGACTCCACCACCTCTGCTGGCAGTGCATTCCACACACCCACCAGTCTCTGTGTAAAGAACCTACCTCTGATATCTCCCCTATACCTTCCTCCAATCACCATAAACGTATTTCCCCTCGTGACAGCCATTTCCACCCTGTGGAAAAGTCTCTGGCTATCCACTCTATCCATGCCTCTCATCACCTTGTACACCTCTATCAAGTCACCTCTCTGCCTTCTTCGCTCCAGTGAGAAAAGCCCTAGCTCCCTCAACTTTTCTTCATAGTCCAGGCAGCATCCTGGTAAATCTCCTCTGTACCCTCTCCAAAGCATCCACAACCTTCCTATAATGAGACGACCAGAACTGGATACAATATTCCGAGTATGGTGTAACTAGAGTTTTATAAACCTCGCGGCTCTTAAACTCAATCCCCCTGTTAATGAAAGCCAACACACCGTACGCCTTCTTAACAATCCTATCAACCTTGATTATTTTTCTAAAAAGAATAAAATTTTATTGATTGACTTTGAATGGTATTTTTATCATATGATCTCTCTCCTTTTGTAATGTTTTAGCCTTATTATGATCCCGGCTGATGGACCCAGGTTCGATCCCTTCCCTGGGCCACCGTCCGTGTGGAGTTTGCACATTCTCCTCATGACTACATGAGTCTCACTCCCACAACCAAAAAGATGTGCAGGGTAGGTGGATTGGCCACATTAAATTGCCCCTTAATTGGAACATAAAAAGGAATTGGGTACTCTTAAATGATACCAGTTGATGTTATAACTGGATGGGAAGATCCCATAATGGAACACTGGCTCAAAAGACTAACTTTTTTTATCAAGCATGGAGGAACATAGTTACAGAACCGCTAATTAGTTTTAACAACAAGAAAAATACACTTATTAAACATTAAAATAATGGATTACAATACAATACTTCTTTACTCCTCCCTTAGCTTAACAAATATACAACAGTTTTAAGATTAACACGGATGACAAAGTACATTTGAAGCTGCATTGGTCTCATTACATATAAAGTCCTTTTATTGGGCACACTGATTGGCTTAGGTCAAATACACGTTCCGCTTTGAACTCAAGTAAAGATCTGTGGATGCCTCATCAAAATCCCTCCAGTTGATTGTCACTTAAGAGTTTCCAAACACTAATTCCCTAAACACACTAAAATCTTCTCTCATACTCATGGGACTGGATTCTCTGAGCCCACACCGGGTCGGAGAATCGCCGGGGACACGGGAAATTCCCGCCATGCCGCTCCGATGCCGGGACGCGATTCTCCGTGGTCAACCGGCCGAACTCCCGCCGAATCCCGCCGGCGTGGTTCCAACATGGTACCACCAGGCGGGAGATCGGACCCGCGTCCACAATGGACGTCCTGGTGAGGGGGCGGGGGGGATCTGATTCTGGGGGGAGGGGCCTCCACAGGGTCCAGGCCCATGATCAGGGGGGCCTACCTCCTTCCGCACGGGCCCGCTGTCGGTCTCCCCCATGTTGCGAGGCGCCGGCGCAGAGACAGCAACCATGCAGATGTACCGGTGCGGAGACAGCCGTTGCATGCATGCGCGGACCCGCGCCGGCCGTGCAGGGCCGCCTTTCAGCGCCGGAGCAGCGCGCAGCACTCCAGTGCCGTGCTGGCTACCTGAAGACTACTGAATTGCTGGGCCAGGAGGCCCGTTGACGCCAGCGTACACCACTCCAGTGTTTACACCGGCGTCAACACTTGGCCGGGATTTCGGAGAATCCCGGCCATGATTTCCATTGACAGTTTGCATTCCAAAATCCATTCGCCGTTGCCCAAAAGAATCATGTGACCAGAGCTTCCGCACCACTTTTACCAGTGGATCCAGGTCAGAATTTATACCGATTCATTTAGGATTCCTTTGTTTCAACTGACTTCCACTGTTACACAAATTCTGATATCCAGCTAATACTATCTTCCCACTTACTTTAAAACTTGTTTCACAAACTGCAGTAGGACATTGTAAACTTTAGGATTACTTTAGAAACCTTTCGGATTACTTCAGAAACCTAACTTCTCACCAACTTCTCAGTTTTGATTGTGATGCCCACGAACAGTATCCTCCCAGGTGTCGAGAGCCAACCATCGTTTTGTTTCTCTGGATCTTGCTTTCTTGCACATTACTCCATTCTACAATTTGTCCTATTTGAGCAGAGCTGAGAGATGTTTCCTCTCCAGCATTCCATCTGCAAATGTTCTTGCTTTCAGTTAAAAAACTAAGAACAAAGGAAAGCTTCCTCTCTCTGAGAAGTGGCTACCTGTTGCTAAACAAAGCCTTTTGGTTTACTTATTTTCACACTGTAGCCCTCTTGAAGCACAATAGAATCCCAGTTGGAATTGAAACCAATCCCCACACATACAAACACCTTTGTCCAGCATAATTCTGGCTATAGGTCCCTCCCAGGCACAGAACATTCAATTAAACTCACTTAAAACTGTACCCTATTTCTAATGTATACCCATACATATAATTCCCTTAAAACACTACATTTATTTTCCTAACAGTGGCTTTGTAACTGCAATGTTGGGTTTACTTTCCCCAATCAGAGTGATTTTTTAAAACATAAACCTCAATTAATATTTAATATTTAATAATTAATATTTAAGTTCGGCAAATGTGACAGTGTGGTTTGTCAATTCAGATTTGGACTACTCGATAGTGTTCTATGTGCATGATTACGATTCAGGGAAGGAATAAGTAAGGCTAGCTCCTTATGCTGCAGAAGAGCACCTCCTGTTACTGAAGGAAACAGCAGTATTGATTACCATCATGGAGAAGTGTACGGATCAGGCCATATACTTTCCAGCTAAAAAACGCAAACAGCATTTTTGGTGAAAGGTGCAAAAGTAAAACAATACAAATCCATTGTGTGGAATGCTGGACTTTACCAGCATTTTGGTGTTACAAAAGGTGTACTCAAAGTCTGGTGCAGTAAATTTCATACTTACCTTTCTCTCTTCTGTTGATTATCACTTTTCAGCTGTTCCATGTATTGATTCATTGAACAAAGCGCTCCTTGCAGTTGTTTTTCACGTTCAATGCTTTCACGGTAAAATTCCATTTCTGCTTCCATTGCTTTCACTTTTTCTTCCATTAATTTGAATTCACGATGTATTAGATAACTAACTCCACAATATTTACAAACTGTCTCATCTTGAGGCATCTAAAAATAAGAATAGTGGGACACAGAAACTATTAATCAGAAAAGGCATCAATTACAACTAAATTATGTAGAACACAGTGGCAATGATTATCTGCAGTGAATTTGTTGAAATGTTTCCATTATCAGTATATATTACTGCACTGCAATATAAATGCTACATATTTTTCCTTATAAAATATTGGTGCATCTGTTAATGAGCAAATTGTTGTAATATCTGCATTCAATGTTTTAATGGACTACAATTTATATTTTGGCCCCAAATTTGCTAAAGTGGTTTCTGAGCACCACAACCCTTTTAAAGTGGTTTTGTTTTAAAAGGCTTTTTTTTGTCCAGGTTCCATTTAAAGTGCACTATTCCCCGTTTTAAAGTGTGCGAACAGTGTGATGATGACATCACGTTCAGAGTCTGGCTTGTGATCAGCACCATTTTGCCTTTCCTGTACAGTCAAGGAACATAATTGTTTTGCTGCATTTTCAGGTGCTAAACTAGACTTCATGTTTTACCGTTTTTAAAAAACTGTACCTTGTACTTGTTGAGAAACTTTGTAAACTTTTTTCCTTGAAATAATTCTCCATGTACTGAATCTTACAGTTAGTGTACTGTAAACTTTGTCTATCAAACCTCTTTGTTGCTGGAAAGTACATAACTGAGGAACTGCTGTGGACTTGTGTTTTTAAAATTGTTTGTTATACAATGCTACTGTTCTATACTGTATTATACTATACAGTACCTGTGTTTGAGGAACCTGGTGTAAACTTGGTGTTTTAATGATGCTTCTGCTAGGATGAATCCTGCAGGCAAGGCAACAATTTTAAAGTCACTTACTGACTGTACATAACAATATTCCATGCTGTATGGTACAAAGTTTCAATTTGTACATTGATTTTTCTGGGCAAAAATTGTCCTCAGAAACATGACTCTGGCTTTAACATTGATTTGTGTGGGAAGCCCTGGTTCACTTAAAGGGGTTTCACTTGAAATGGTGATTTTCAAGAACACAACTCTTCCGTTCCTCAATGCTCTAATTTGCGAAAAATATATTAGAATATCCCACACTGCGAGTAGTAACAATTTGGAAACCAATAGATAATTAAGAATTCATTTTACAGAAGCAAAATAATGAGCAATCTGAAGTAAAAACAGAAAATATTGAACACACTCAGCAGGTATGGCAGTCTCTGTAGAAAGGGAACAGCACTGTTCTGATGAAAGGTTGCAAACCTGAAATGTTAATTCTTTTTCTCTCTCCACAGATGCTGTAAGGGGCTGTTTCACCTGTTAATCTTTGTTAAAATTTCAACCATATTTATTTCTCTGTTTATTTATATCTGGGGAACAACAGCAATAATTCTTAATTATCTAAACCAGCAAAATAACACTGACAGAATGTGAAATATATGTTACAGACAATATGGTGAGTGTATGAAGTTCCCTTTAGTACTTCCCCTTTCCTCCCACCAATATAATTAGCAACTGAATAAAATATAGAAGATCAGGCAGCAGAATTCTTTCTTTTCCTCTTTTTCCTTTCTTGTGTTGAAACCAATGTGATGGGCTTAATGCCTCAATTCATGTATTTTGCAAATCTTGGCTGGGAAAATTTGCTTCCATTTCCATATTGTGTAGTCCTACCATAAAAAAGAAATTAAATGAAGATAAAATAGAATAGATATTTAAATTAAAATCCTGCAGTGCCAACGGTCTAAATGGCAGTGGTGATCGCAGTAGCATTAATCAATGAGCAAACAATTATTTCAAACAGGTGTTAGCTGATTTAAAAGTGGGTGGAACTATGAAAGTTAACTGTAAAAAATTTTGGAGTGGCAAGTGCAAAAGTTCCGTTGAACTATGGCCTGGTGTAAACAACGGCCTGATCCACCAATCCAATCATTTCCTCAGACTTGTGCATCATATTACACAGATATGCCATTAGGAGATGGTGCGAGACTCCTGCAAATGCTGGGCCACAGTATTTTTTAATGTTTTGGAGCTTCAAAGAGACCAATTTGGGACTGTAAAATAATTGTAAATAAAATAATTTTGCAGTACAGTGAAAATAGATTTAGCTCAAAACTTCCAAAGCGTGAGTTTGCACTGCTTAATAAGCTGGAAACCCTTGTGATGCAATGCTACAGGACATTCAATGACTTCACACAAGTGGTCCAAGATCTTAAAGTGCATCTTCGAATAGCAGATACACTCGCTGTTCATTTGAACAATGGGCGGAATTTTCCATTTTCTGCACAGAGTCCTGGCTGAGGCAGGAATACTGCGTAGCTAATCGGTTGCACACCTGGCTTTTCTTGCCATCTGGGGCACTGCCTCAGCAATCCTACTAATCTGTTGGAAAAAAGGTTAAAAGACTACTAACATGTGACATGCTAAAAGCTGTAACACTGTGATTCAGAACCATGAAGGCAGCAATCTAAGATGTGGGGCAGCAGGCAGACCTTACATGACAGCAGTGTCAGATTCCACTCCAACACTCAAACATTGGGTCAATGCTCTCAGTGCTGCAATGGAAACTGCAACATTAGCCACCAAGGCTGGAATTGAACCCGGGCCCCTGCACTGTGAGGCAGCAATGCTAACCACTGTGCCACCATGCTGTTTCCTTATTTAAGGAAAGATGTAAATGCATTAGAAGTAGTTTAGAGAGGGTTTACGAGATTAGTGTTTTTCAAACTTATTTTCAAGCGACCCATGTTTACAGAATGAACCACTATCGCGACCCTTGTCACATTCACAAACGATTCTCCATAATCACTGTTAAAAAGTCACAGTCACTGTTGCCACTTCTGTATTATTGAATGTAAATTTGAAAATTGAGCAGCTGTTACACCGTAAACGACATTTCCACCCTGACACATTGCTTAAGGGTGTAACTCAGGATTATTTGATTATATTACTTCTTCACACCCATTTTTAGCATTTGGAAAATTGCATGCAAGCGCTGGAAAGATTAACATGCTCAATATTGCAGTTTAACAATGTCATGTTCACGCGTTCAAAACCTAACCAGATCTCGGATAGAACATTACACTCAAATCTTCAACTTCTGAAACAGGAGCCCTAAGTGTTGAACAAAAAAACATGGTCAGACAGAAAGTCACTGCGCGCCTGTCAGTACCGTTTACAGGTAATTATGTAACAGACTGAAAACATGATGATAAAAAAAAGCAATGCTGGGCCTAGCTCAGCTGACCAATATGCAAAACATGGAGATACATTCCATTCCATACACATGCAGCATTTTACAGGCTCCTGTACACACAAGTATAGTTTAGTCGCCAGCTAATGTCATCTTCAGCAAACAATTGAAGCCTCGATAAAGATAGATGCAAAAGCCCTTGCTGTAGAGGAATCAATAATCACTGTTAAAAAGTCACAGTCATTGTTGGAGAATAGCGGCGGGGACCTGATGAAAAAAAGAAGCATAATTGAAGGACAAGAGCCCCGGTGTGAAGAGACAATTTGGAAGTGGAAAGAGTGGACATGGGAGCTTGTAGGGCTGGAGGAGGCTGTATGTCCAGCTTAACTGAGAGAATGATAAAAGACGCACGGGGTTTGTTCGTGACACACTGAACTCAAGAAATAATACAGATCCTGATGCTGAACACAGCAGCAGAGAATTATACAGGTCTCTGACTGCAAACAGCCCAATTCTCCTCTGGCCCAGAGAGGCAAGGAAGTCCAAGACACCGGCTTCTACATCAGTCTCGCGCGGTCATACATTGTACTGCAGTGAGAAATTACCTGGAGAGAAAACGGTAAACATGGTCAGGCGATATTAGGGGATCATTTTGGTGACCTTTTTGACAATCCATTGTACACCATCCGGCGGCCCAACCGCGGGTCGCAACACCCACTTTGAAAACCACTCTACTAGATGAATAGCAAGAATGGGTGGATTGTAATATGAGGAAAGATTGGAGAGGTTAGGTTTGTACCCACCATAGCCATTGGATCGCATCTGTAAACTTCTCTTCATCAAATGTTTCGTGAGTGTATACTGTTATGTATACTTTTTCAGCACAAATTAGTTAACCACTTTTTCATACAATTTGAACATCTATGCAATAATTGCTTTTTGATTTTAACGGATCTTTCAGCTACTCTATTTCATACACAGGAAGATACATATTTGGAGCAGGGGTCGGGAGGTTGGGGATCACTCCAGGGGCCTCGTAGATCAGGATGCCATTTAAAAATGATGACCCAATCTCTTACTACACTGGGGCGCTCCAGGGAGTGGAGCTCCCCACTGTACAAAACCAGGCGATGTGCGGCCTCAGCCGTGCATTCCCCATTGAGCCCCCTTATACAACGCGAGTGGCCATATATTTCTCGGCACTCTGATCGGAGGGAAATATGCAGTTAAACATGTTCGCTATGGGACTTTGTTCCCATTTGGCTCTACCAAACTTGAGTGTTTAAATTTAATATAAAAAGAGCTCAGTCAACAATTGCAGTGCAACACAAACAAAAAAGAATGGAGTTTCAAGCAAAATGAGTATGTCTGTGCAATGAACACCCCTTGCAAGGCACCCAAGTGGGATGTGAGAAATGTAGGAACCAAAAGATACTTGGCTGAAATTATTGGAAAGATGAGAAATGTCCATTTGGAACACATGATCTAACCAAGGGATGAACCAAAACATGAGTATGATCAAGCTCATGCCAGAACATGAACCAGTCCAGACTTCAATATTTTAAATACCAATTTATGATAAAGGAAAGTACTGAACCAAGGCCATCAGTTCAAAACCTGTAAAGCAATCAGGATGGATTTGTAAACCAGTGTTTAAACAGTATTTATAGATGCAGTTAAAGGGGGAGAAAATAGTCTGCTGTCGTCATGCCAAGTGTGCATATTCACAAAGATTTGTTTATTTTGAAGTTATATAGGGCGCGATTCTCCGGAAAGATTTCCAAGTGCTATAGCGAGCGGGAATTGCCGTGAGTTTCCCGGCACTCGGCCCAGCAAGCCCGGCAACACTATTCAATGTTAATTGGTCCACTTAACGAGGCCTCATGGGTTTCGCGACCCGAATGCCAGTTCGCCAGCTGATTCTTCGGGACCACGCTCGCCAGCCCTCCGCTAACAAGGTCGAGCAATGTGGTGATGTAACCACTGTAGTTATGTGTATTTGCAGTAGGGGGATGTATGCCTGTACCTGTAATACAGGTTCCTCCGGTAAGCCCCTGCTGGCTAGCTCCGCCCACAGGGAGCTTGTGTATAAATATGCGTGTGAGTCACTCAGACCCTAGTCTACAGTTGCAGATGGAGGAATAGCATCGCACAGCAATAAAGCCTCTATTGTACTACTCTCTTGTCTTTGAGTATAATTGTTAGCGCTACAATTTATTGCTGTGTGATTTTCCGTTCACCATGGACATCAGAATCAAGCCTGCAGCTGGATCCGCAGTCGCCTCACGCCAGAAAAGACTTTGTTCACTGGCTGGCAGTCTTCGAGGCCTACAACTCTTCAGCGGACCCTCCCCCGAGGAGGCTCAGAAAAAACAACTCCTGTACTCCAGACTTAGCTCTAGTGTCTTTCTGCTAATTCGAGATGCGACTGACTGCACCCCAACTATGGAACTGCTCAAGGAGAACTATGCACAGTCGACGAACACCCTGTTTGCGAGACATCAACTCTACTCGCGTCCAGCAGCCAGGTGAGTCGATTGAGGACTTCTGGAGGGCCCTTATACCTCTGGTACGAGACTGCGACTGCCGGGCCCTCACAGCCGCGGAACACTCTGACTTACTCATGCACAATGCCTTTGTTACAGGCATTGCATCGGACACCATCCGGCAATGACTGCTGGAAGGGGCCGCCCCCCGACCTCGCGGCCGCATGATCTTACTCCGCTAGCCACTCGGCCCACCCGTCCTGCCCCTCGTGGACCCCACAAATGGCACCCCAGGCCCACCGGTCCTACCCCTCATGGACCCCGCAAATGGCCCCCCCAGCAGCCGCCCCGCGCACTACGCCTGCACTGCTCCCCGCATCGCGCTCCCTGGGGGTCCCTACTGTTACTTCTGCGGTCAGCAGAAGCACCCCCGCCAGCGCTGCCTGGCCCGCACCGCGACCTGCAAAGCTTGTGGCAAGAAAGGCCACTTTGCAGCGGTCTGTCAGTCCCGGACGGTTGCCGCTATCGTGCCCCCGGTCCCCTCGCCTCAGCCGCTCGCTCAATGGGCTCCGCTGTCCGCTTCCCCCGACCCCACGTGCGATCAGTGGCCGCTGCCATCTTTCGCCGCCCCCGCCACGTGCGCTCCATGGGCGCCGCCATCTTCATCCACCACCGCCATGTGCGCTCCATGGGCGGCGCCATTTTGTCCCAACCCCACAACGTGCGCTCCATGGGCGCTGCCATTTTACCCACAGGTACTCCAGACGCCGCCATTTTGTCATCCCCCGGGACGGGGCCACGGGACACGGGTCGCTACCGCTCCTCGCCGGACTCATCTGACTTGACCGCCGATCACCTGCTACTCGCCTCCGTTACGCTCAACCAGTCCTCGCAACCTGGCACCCTCTTCCACATCGGTGCTGGTCAACGGCCACGTGACCTCCTGCCTCATCGACTCCGGGAGCACCGAGAGCTTTGTCCACCTGGTAAGGCGCTATTCCCTTGCGGTCCATCCCGCCAACCGGCAGATCTCTCTTGCCTCCGGGTCCCACTCTGTCCCGATCCGGGGTTTCTGCCTGGTTAAACTTACTGTACAGGGCGTAGAATTCGACCGTTTCCGTCTGTACATTCTCCCCAACCTCTGTGCGTCACTCTTACTAGGCCTGGATTTCCAGTGCAATCTCCAGAGCCTCACCCTCAAATTCGGCGGACCCCCACCTCCCCTCACCGTTTGCGGCCTCGCGACCCTCAAGGTCGAGCCTCCCTCACTCTTTGCCAATCTGACCGCAGACTGCAAGCCCGTTGCCACCAGGAGCAGACGGTACAGCACCCAGGGCAAGGCCTTCATCAGGTCCAAAGTCCAGCAGCTGCTTCGGGAGGGTATCATCGAGGCCAGCAACAGCCCTTGAAGAGCCCAGGTGGTAGTTAAGACCGGGGAGAAGCACAGGATGGTCGTGGACTACAGCCAGACCATCAACCGGTACACGCAGCTCGACGCGTACCCCCTCCCCCGCATTTCTGATATGGTCAATCAGATTGCACAGTACCGGGTCTTCTCTACTATTGACCTGAAATCCGCCTACCACCAGCTCCCCATCCGTAAATCGAACCATCCCTACACTGCCTTCGAGGCAGACGGTCGTCTGTACCAATTTCTTAGGGTTCCCTTCGGCGTCACGAATGAAGTCTCGGTATTTCAACAAGAAATGGACCGAATGGTTGACCGGTACGGACTGCGGGCCACGTTTCCGTACTTAGACAATGTCACCATCTGCGGCCATGACCAGCAGGACCATGATGCCAGCCTTTTTAAATTCCTCCACACGGCATCGCTCCTTAATCTCACGTACAACAAGGAGAAGTGCGTGTTCCGCACAGACCGCTTAGCCATCCTCGGCTACGTAGTCCAAAACGGACTACTGGGGCCCGACCCCATGCGCCCCCTCATGGAGCTCCCCCTCCCCCAAGGCCCTCAAACACTGCCTTGGGTTCTTTTCTTATTACGCCCAGTGGGTCCCACAATACGCGGACAAGGCCCGCCCACTTATCCAGCCCACACATTTTCCCCTCTCGGCCGTATTACAGCAGACATAGCTAGGGCCGGGATGCACGCAGTAGACGAGACACTGCCTTTCCAAGTAGAAAGCGATGCTTCAGATGTCGCACTTGCCGCCACGCTGAATCAGGCAGGCAGACCTGTAGCATTCTTTTCACGCACCCTCCACACCTCCGAAATTCAGCATTCCTCTGTTGAAAAGGAGGCCCAGGCAATCGTTGAAGCGGTGCGGCACTGGAGGCATTACCTGGCCGGCAGGAGATTCACTCTCCTCACTGACCAACGGTCGGTAGCCTTCATGTTCAACAACACGCAGCGGGGCAAGATCAAGAATGACAAAATCTTGCGGTGGAGAATCGAGCTCTCCACCTTCAACTATGAGATCTTGTATTGCCCCGGCAAGCTCAACGAGCCCCCAGACGCCCTCTCCCGAGGTACATGTGCCAGCGCACAAGTGAACCAGCTCCGTGCCTTGCACGAGAGCCTTTGCCATCTGGGGCGTCACTCACTTGTACCATCTAATCAAAGCCCGCAATCTGCCCTACTCCGTCGAGGAAGTACGGACAGTCACCAGAGACTGCCAGATCTGTGCCGAGTGCAAGCCGCACTTCTACCAGCCAGATCGCGTGCGCCTGGTGAAAGCGTCCCGCCCCTTTGAACGCCTCAGCGTGGACTTCAAAGGGCCCCTCCCCTCCACCGACCGCAACACCTACATCCTTAGTGCGGTCGATTAATTTTCTAGGTTCCCCTTCGCCATCCCATGCCCGGATATGACGTCTGCCACCGTCATCAAGGCCCTGGATTCCATTTTCGCCCTGTTCAGTTTCCCCGACTACATCCACAGTGACATGGGATCCTCGTTCATGAGCGATGAGCTGCGTCATTTCCTGCTCAGCAGAGGTATCGCCTCCAGCTGGACGACCAGCTACAACCCCCGGGGAAACGAGCAGGTAGAGAGGGAGAAGGCGACGGTATGGAGGGCCGTCCAGCTGGCCCTACAGTCCAGGAACCTTCCAGCCGCTTGCTGGCAGCAGGTCCTCCCTGATGCGCTCCATTCCATTCGGTCGCTACTGTACACTACAACTAACAGTACACCCCATGAACGTGTTTTTGCCTTCCCTCGGAAGTCTACATCCGGGGTGTCGCTCCCGACGTGGCTCACGACTCCGGGCCTAGTCCTTCTCCGTAGGCATGTCCGGCACCACAGGGCGGAATCCCTGGTGGACAAAGTACACCTTCTCCACGCCAACCCTCAGTATGCCTACGTGGAGTTCCCCGACGGCCGCCAGGACACAGTCTCCCTCCTGGACCTGGCTCCCTCAGGTGCCGATCCCATGCACACGCCCACTTTTCCCCCCGCGCCACCCTCCTTTTCCCCGGCGCCCCCCTATTCGTCCCCACCAGGTCCAACCCTCGTCCCCCTGCCCACACTGGAGGACACGGAAGATTTCGGCTCGCTCTCGGAGTCATCCCGCCAGCAGCCAGCATCAACACCACCAGCACCTGCACCGACATCGCCACCACAGCTACGCCGATCACAGCGGAACATTCGACCGCCGGTTCGGTTCAACCTGTGACCTGCTGACCGGATGGACTCTTGGTTTTCTTTGTTTGGACCCTCTTGTAAATAGCTCATCCTTTGTTTTATAGTTACACGTCACCCCCGCCGGACTTATTTTTTTTACAGGGGGTGAATGTGGTGATATAACTACTGTAGTGATGTGTACTTGCAGTAGGGGGATGTATGCCTGTACCTGTAATACAGGTTCTTCCGGTAAGCCCCTGCCGTCTAGCTCCGCCCACAGGAAGCTTGTGTATAAATATGCGTGTGAGTCACTCAGACCCTAGTCTACAGTTGCAGATGAAGGAATAGCATCACACAGCAATAAAGCCTCTATTGTACTACTCTCTCGTCTTTGAGTATAATTGTTAGCGCTACAAGCAACACTTGAGCTGCACTTGCTCAGCCAACCCCAGCCAGCTCACAACAGTGGCACCCAGGGACTGGCCCCAAGATTCTGGGATGCTTACCTGGGGAGGCTCCTGGTCACTGTAAAGGCCAGGAGGGATATCCTGTTCCCCCGAGGGTAAGTCACAAGGCAGCCAGTGCTGCCTGGGACGGGGTAGGCAGCTGGCTGCCTCTAACTCTGATGTGCATCCTGGGGACAAAACTAGATGTAGTGGTACAGCTAGGAGGGCAAAGCACATCGAGGATCACTGAGGGCACCAGGGGAGGGGGGATGGGGTAGTTAGGGAGTGAGGGGTGGATTGGGGGTGAACAGGCGGAGGGGATGCACCAATGGAAGAATGGGGGTCTATATTGAACAAGAAACACCCTGTGCACAACCAGAAGGAAGGCTCTCTCCACAATGCATTGCTGTATGCAGGTGATGGATGTGAGCAAGCACTCAGCAGACAGGGGCCAGATTACGGCATAGATTGAGTAGCACCAGCGTCCAGCTCTCTGCAGGTTATCATCACCCCCCCCCCCCCTTTCCTCGAAAGTGACCTGTGGCCGGTGCCGACACAGTCCCAGTACCCTGGAGTGATGTGACACATATCCTGGGAGGGTGGGAAATGGGTGACGAGTGGGTAAGGATGTGACGATTGGCTGGGCCATGTCCTAGGTGAATCGGGCCAGTATGAGGGCCTTCCTGGCCCTCCGGGCTTGCTGGGCCCTCATCGCCGCCGCCTGTCCTGCAGCCTCTGGCTGGGCCTCAGGTTCTTTCCTGGCCTCATTGTCCAGACCCTGCTGGTCTGGCGCCTCATCATCATTCTCGTCCCCATCCTCCTCCTCCTCCTTCCCCTCCTCCTCCTCCGAGGTGGCTACATGTTCCTCGTCACCAACCTCCAGCTCGTCGCCCCGCTGTTGTGCAAGGTTATGGAGGACATAGCAAAGTGGGCGATCCTCCGGGCGGTGCACTGGAGTGCACCTTCAAAGCAGTCACGGCATCAAAATCATATCTTGAAGAGTCTGATGCACTGTTCAATCACAGTCCGGGTAGCTGCATGGGCCTCGTTGTACCGGGTCTTCACTTCAGTCTCTGGCCTCTGTACTGGCATCATTCGCCAGCAGATATCCCTTATCCACCGAGAGCTAGCCATCCATCCTGGGGTGCTCCTCAAAGTGGGAAGGGATGACTGACTGGCCCAGGTTGTAGCTGTCACGCACACTCCACAGGAAGCCGACACACACATGCATTATGTGCATCTGGTGGTGGCATACAAGCTGTATGTTGAGGGACTGGGACCCCTTTTGGTTATTATAGGGCACCCCCAGGTGGCCTGTTGAGCACAGGGCAACTCATGCATGGCATCTATGACTTCCTGGACCTGGGGCATCCCAGCGATGGTGGAGAAACCTGCTGCCTGGGCATCCTGTTTGGCCTCGTCCATGTAAAAAATGATATAGTCTTCCGCCCGGCATACATGGCATTTGTGACCTGCCAGACGCACCTGATAGCTGTGGCCTGTGAGATACCATACAGGTCTCCACTCGAGCCTTGGAATGATCCCATGGCATTAAAGTTAAGGGCTGCAATGACCTTGATGGACACCGGGAGCGGGTGTCCTCCTCCTCCATGTGATGCCATGTTCGCGAGGATATGGCATAGGTGTGCACCATCTCCTCGTTGAGGCAGAGTCTCCTGCGGCATGTGCTGTCCGTCATTTATTTGAATGACCAGCGGTGTCTGTTCACCCTGCGCCATCGGGGGACTCCTCCTCTAGGTCCCTCCGTGGCCTGATGTGCGGCCGGGTTCTCAGGGTGTGAAGCGGGGTCCGGCACATGGGCCGCTGCCTCAAGCATCTGCACATGATGCTGTTGCCGCCTTCTCTGGCTTCTGGTCGCATCACGTTGCACCAGCATCACTAGGACAACTTCTGAGCAACAACCCGACCAAAGCGTTCAATATCTGTAAGGTATTGGGAGAGGGTGTTAGACCGACAAACAGCAGTGGCTCCCACCCCAGCAGCCTCCATACCCCATTCATTCCTCAGTTGAGGGTCCCCCACCGAGTACAGCAGTTCCAGCGCCCCCGGGCTCTTTGCCTGTGAGCAGAGATGGATACTCACCTCCTCGGCTCCCCACAGAAGCCCTAAAGTCAGGTTCACGATTTTAATAAAGGTTCACGTTTTTAATAAAGGAGCACTAATCGGTGTCAGCGTGGGCACTTGCTGGGGAGGCTGGTGAATGACAGGAGGCCTTTGGATGACGGGTGGCTCTCGTTACTTGTATAGAAATGAAGCTTAAGTGCTGATAATTGGTTTCTTGCCATGCTATGGCGGGATTTAGAATTTGCCTACAGGAGCAGGCCGGTTGCATCGCAAACTGTTTGGTGCCTGGCGTGGTTCTCGCTTTTAGCCTCTCCCGCTATTCACCGGCCTCGCTATGCTTGAGCACGGGTATAACGAGGCCGGAAGATCGTGCCCAGAGTTAATGAAACAGGAAATCGTTTCTTTAAAAATATATTTATTTTTGAGAAAAGAGTGGTGTAATGTATTCATATGTTATAAACATGTGCAGTAGGCAGTGATATCACTGCCAAAATGAATTGGCTAATTTGGTGGCTGTCCTTCTTTGCAACTAGCTCTCCTCCATATGCAACCATTATCCTCATCTTTAAAATCATTCATAATATCACCTCACCAGCTCAACACCCACCCCGCAACCTCAAATTCATTTTTTGCCAAAGTGATAAACTGGCACAAATGGGATGTCACACTCCTTTCAGCCAAGGAAACTGTGAATGAAAATCTTAGTTCCAAGTTAAAAAATGTTGGTTTACATACAAATATCAGCTGAATAGATGTTGAATTTCCGAGTATTTTAGAGACTTCCAAGACTATTAGAAAGTTGTTTGGAACAACTTTAATTGCAAAGGGAAGCTGAACATTGCTCAACGTGTAGGTCAGTCAGACACACATACACATCTGTGCTGCAAACATCACTCTGAGGCACATGCAGTATAATTTTGCCTCAAAGATTGGAGGCGTTATAAACAATCTTTTTAATGCTGTACATCCTTTATCTGACAGTTTGGATACTAAAATGTCCAAGTAGTAAACACATTCAAAATAGCTTTGCAGCTTAGAAAATTCAAATTGATAAATAGAATAAGGCTATTGAGTACATCCTGATATTTATCATTGAAGTTTGTTTTCGGGATGAATATAATTTTTCATTTACCTAGTGCCATGTAATCTGCCTGTGACCATTTGCTCCATTCCCTGCTGCATCAGGAATCCTTAAGAACATTGTCAGCCTTGGTTCAGTGCATGGATGTGTTCGCCTATTCAGTCAGATGCAAATGACTGTCTGGCAATATTCAAAAAGTGTAGAAGTGTTCCTGGTATCCTGGTCAAACCTCATCTCTCAACAAACACTTTACTAAAACAGACTATTTGATTATTAATTTCACTGCTGTTTGAAGGACCTCGGTAACTACAATTTGATTGATCTGTTCAACTACATAATGACAATGATTATAATTCAAAACAACTTCATTGATTATGGAATCATGAGATACTCTGAGAATATGAAATGCACTAGAAACTGCCCAATAGAATCATTACCATGAACAGCTAACAATTTGATTAAATAGAGTCACAATGGCACAGAAGGCCATTCAGGCCATTATGTCCACGGTGGCTCTCTGTTGAACAGTCCAGGAGGCCTCAATCCCTTGATCTATCCCCATTAGCTCTGAAAGTTTACTTCCCTCAAGTGCCCATCATGTTTGCTTTTAAAACCATTTTGGCAAGTCAACATGATTTTATGAAAGGGAAATAGTGTTTGAGGAATCTTGAGTTTTTTGAGGATGTAACTAAAGTAGATGTAGGGTGCGGATTTTTTCAGGGTGTTGAGTTCCTCACCATTATTCAATGACACTTAAGTCACTTTTTTGGGCCTTGGGGAGTGTCTCCCTGGTTTAGCCCACACTTAGAATTTTTTTCAACTTTTCGTTCAACTTTTTTCAAGGGATTTCGGGAGTAAAACTCCACCGCTTTTACGCCGGTGTGGGGACATTCTCATTTTGGGAGAATCCAGCCCCAAATCTTTAAAGAAAACTTATTAAATTAAAATTTAAATACTAATTTGGGGGCTGATGATGCCATGTCCATCAGTTCCAGAAGGCCTGAAGCATACTGCTGGACACTGCGTTCTCCCTCTCCAGGACACCCGGGCTCAGACATAATTAGAGAAGCGAGGCAGGCAGTCGGGTCAAACAGTCCCTGAACCACCCATTGCCTGGGTCTGTTTGTAGACATCCAGGCCAGGTTCTGGAGCAGTTTAACAAGGAAGTACTCCAATCTGCCCTCTGTACCAGGCGATCAAAGTTCAGGAGCGTGGGGCTGAGGTGCGGCTATACTTTGAGGAGCAGCCACCTAAGATAATGGAATAAAGACTGTAACCTCATACTTTCAACAAAAATATGGAACACAGCCTTGGCCTACAGAGACCCGGGAGCCTGTAAACCAACTTAACCTATGGTTGCAGAGGACTTCTGCATGCAACACCCTCTATGCTAAATCCCCGATGAAAACGGGAAGACACCCATGTAGAGAGCCTCCTACTGGAGCCCCGTCTACATCTCCAGATGGCAGAAATTACTCTTTCTACCCTGTTGAGTAAATCAATTAAACAAATAAACCAATTAATTAAAGAGCCACTCCCTAACAAACACTCCTGTAACAAAAAACAAAACTTTAACTGAAATTTATAAAATTAAATTAAAATATTATTCCTGGGGCTGATAATGCACTCCAGCCCTGCAGTGTCCACTGGTTGTGGAAGGCCTCAAGCATACCAGTGGACACCATGTGCTTCCTCTCCAAGACGTGAAGATAACCACAGAAGGGGGCAGGCAGTTCATGCCCCCTGAGGTAATGAAATAGGGGCTGCAAACTCACACATACTGCATATACATAGAATATGGACTCCTCAAGTCCTCAGAAATCGCACAAAGCCTGGGAGTCCATGAACCTTCTTAATCTTCTAATGCACACCTCTGTTGTAAGTAACACCTGCTATGTCAAATACCCAATGGAAAAAGGGAGGACTCCCATGTAGAGAGCATCCTATCGGTTCCATTCCTCCTCTGCACAGCAGAAGCAGTGCAGGAATCATGTCCTCAGAACTCCAATGAAGTAAGCCCGCCTGCTGGATTCTCCCAAAACCGGCGCGATGCCCGAGAACCGGCGCCAAAAACGGTGCGGATCACTCCGGCGTCGGGCCCCACCAAACGTCACGAAGTCTCCGGGCCCAAATGGGCTAGCAGCGGCGTGACGCCATTCGCAACGGCGTCACCCGCCGTGGATGCGCCGCATCACAGCACAAATGAGAGTCCCCCCCCCTCCGGATGTCCCCTACTATGGACGTCCACCACGCAGCCCCGAGGTTCCAGGAGCGCGACATCGAGGCGCTTCTGGACGCAGTACAGGAGAGGAGGGAGGCCCTGTACCCCGGACATGGCCGCAGGGTCGCCCCACGCCTCAGCCGGCCCCTGTGGAGGGAGGTGGCAAAGGCCGTCAGCACTGTGGCTGCGACACAGAGGGCAGGCACCCAGTGCCACAAGAAGGTGAACAACCTCATCAGGGCAGCCAGGATGAGTCCCCGCCCCTCCCCCCTCCACCGATGTGCGGCACACCCCCAGGTGCAACCAACCCTAGCGCTAACCCAACCCTAACCCGAATGTGCTGCGCACCTCTGCCAATATACGCGCAACCGCTGGCGTGCATTCATGTACCTGTCTAACACTGCTGCACTTTACCCCTGCCACCCACCTGCCCGCCCCCCATAGGAGAAGGGTGCACACAACAACAGGGAGCGTGAGGGGACTGGAGGGGGCCCAGCTTATGAGAGACCACTCACCGTCCATGAGGAAAGGGCCCTGGAACTGGCAGGCGGACCTGAGGACCGGGAGGTTGCCGAGGTCGGCGGCCCGCCAGCAAGTGAGCCACCCATGGCCCTTCCCCCTCCCCCATATCCCCCCTCCCCCATATCCCCCCTCCCCCATATCCCCCCTCCCTCATATCCCCCACATTCCCCCTCCCCCATATCCCTCCTCTCCCATATCCCCCATATCCCCCTCCCCCATATCCGCCATATCCCCCTCCCTCATAACCCCCCTCCCCCATATTCCCCCCTCCCCCATTTCCCCCCTCTATGCTATGTTTCTTCTTTAGATGCAAGATTATTTTTTGGTGGTGATCTAGCATGATTTATCAGAATACAAATAACACTTGCTAGGTAAGCCTATTGATCGAAAGCTGCTCCTGACTTACTTTGTTTAATGTCCAAGCCTATATATTTAAATGGGCCTGAAACCTGACTTTTCATCATATAATAAGAATCTTTATTGGTGTCACAAGTAGACTTACATTAAGACTGCAATGAAGTTACTGTGAAAATCCCCTCGTCGCCACACTACAGAGCCTGTTCGGGTACACTGAGGGAGAATTCAGAATGTCCAAATCACCTCACATGCACCTCACAGGGGCTTTTCACAATAACTTCATTTGAAGCCTACTTGTGACAATAAGATATTTTCATTCATTTAATGCATGCCTTTCGGGACTTAAATTCTCCTTTAATCTTATTTCTAACAACCTGCTTAAATCCCACAAAACTTCCCCAGAGAAAACCCAAAAAAAATCATAAACTTGCCTGAGAGTTTCCCTTTGTGATATCAGCAGAAAATTGTTGGATATAGTTTCAGTTAAGTACAGCCTAATTTCAGTAAAACAGGTCTAACCGAGAAACATATCTTTGATGCATCATCTAATCCATAAATGTTTTTTATTTAAGTTCCTTTTCTATATTACTTGCCCTTTTAGACAGCTTGAAAAACACTTCTCTGAAATATTTCACACTGCAAGAATATGGCTATTATATTGATCAACCTATGTTCCCATCAATATGTGACCAGTGGTGCTAAAAAAAACTTTTAGGGTTACTTTTCCTGCCATGGTGGTGTTCACTCTAACATCTTGATCTCCAAGTCTCTTTTTAAAGCCATGAGCCACCAGTCTCGCTTTAGCCTATCTCAGAGGACATTTTCTGTGTATATCCATCTATGTGATAAAGTTTAGCTATCCCCTATCTGGCACTTCAAAGTAGATAACAACTATCCATCTCTTTGTTTTGCCTCTTGTATTACTTTATCTTCAAATCTGTTAGCGGACATCAAAATATCCCGGTCTTATGGACTTCTGCTTCTCGTAGTGTTCCTAGGTTGTTCTGTAGTCCTTGTTCTATTATATAATCTATTCAAGCCATGGTCTTTATCTGTCCTCCTATCTCTTTCTGGACTACTGTTACATCTCTGCTTCCTACAATCAGAGGCTATTATCTGAATGCCATTGTTTCCTAGTTCAAGAATCCCTTCCAGATCCACTATGAGAACTGCATTTTCTTGCTTTCAACTGTTTCAACCCATTTTGCCAGTCCATAGATCTACCTCTTTTCCAACATCTTGGTACTTAGCCCATGTTTGAACTTACCGGTCCCTTTCCTTGCTCTCCCTACAATAGTCACAGTCCTCCTTTCACAGGACCTTTCTGGTATGTATGTCACCTAAGTACCCACTGTAGGCTGTTGTCCTTTGGATATAATAACCTTTTTCTATGCATCAGCATCATTCTGCCTATCAGCATCTGGCTCTTATCTACTGTAGTGTTCCTCATAACTGTCAAAACATATGAATACGTGAGTATGCCTCACTGCCTTTGATTCTGAAAGTTTGTAATCAAATCCAATTAACTATAATAAACAGACTATCATGTTGGAGAATCACCGTCTTCTGGACATCACACCTTAAAGACCGTCCCACTCTTTTAGGCCCTCTCTTTTATAGTACACTAAATCTTGAGGATTAAAATTCAAGATCCTCTTTTATAGTATACTAAATCATGAAGATTAAAATCTGTCTCAGATTGTTTTATGTGATGTCATATTTACTTTGAATTCTCTCCGAGACTTTTGCCTTGATTAATGCCCTTCTCCCCGCATGAAAAGCATTCAAGAGTGTAGAAAATGAACTAATTCTAGTTGCGTCTCGGGCTGGGGGCTAGCACAAATCACAGGAAGTATTTTGGGATTTCTCTCATAGACAAATTGATAAGGACTATAACTCCCAACCATTTGAAGTGAATTCTTTGCATGAACTTCCCAAGTCAGGGCAGTTTCACTTGCAGTTGGTTGATCAGCTAAAGTCTTATGCGCATCTCATCGATCACCATATGATTTCTTTCACAGAGTCTATTGCTGAAACATAAATAACATTTTAACCAACTTATTCCACACACTGTTGAGGTTCAACCATCAACCAGCTCAGCACAATTAAATAAATCCATGACCAGTGTACTCATCACCAGACTAATGCTTTTTATGAATATTAAAATTTCCCCAGTTGATCATGATGATCATCACCATCATATTAACTTCTGAATTGTCTGTGTAATGCAACACCTCAAAAGCCCTGCTGTTCCGCTGGGGGACAGTTTGTTGCAGAACAATATTTTTAGTCATAGAATTTAGACATGGAATTTACAGTGCAGGAGGCCATTCGGTCAATTCGAGTCTGCACCGGTCCTTGGAAAGAGAACCCTACATAAGGCGACACCTCCACCCTATCCAAGTAACCCCACCTAACCTTTTTGGACACTAAGGGCAACTTAGCATGCCCAATCCACCTAACCTGCACAACTTTGGACTGTGGGAGGAAACCAGAGCACCCAGAGGAAACCCACGCAGACACGGGGAGAACGTGCAGCCTCCACACAGACAGTGACCCAAGCCGGGAATCAAACCTGGGACCCTGGAGCTGTGAAGCAACTGTGCTAAACCACTATGCTACCATGCCGTCCATCACATCTGAAGCATCTGTGAACAGTTCCCTGGGCACTGGATCATATTGCTGCGGTTAATTCTTCTATTAGTACCATTATCTTTCCATCTGTCAGATCTTCTAAAAATGCTTTCATCCTCATTTCCTTATCTGTTGTATTGGTGACTGAACATTGTATCTCTCTCCCAAGGGGTTCCAGTCTTCACCTTCAAAGATCTGATCTCGGAATTCGCTCCAAAAGTTACTCCAGCTCAAACACATCAATGATGACTCTTACGATCCCAGACCAGACCCCAACATTTGCTAGGATACTGGACCCCAATCACTTTTCAAAAATTTGTAACATTGTGAGGGAAGCACACTTTGCTCCAGGAGTTATTCTACACACAAATAGAGATATGGTATATCAAAACAAACTTTATAATTAACACAGTATTGCACTACCTTTAGCAGCAGAGAAATATAGCTTACAATAACCAGATAAACAATGCTTAACAAATAAAATAAAACACTTTCATATCCCAACTGCTACCTTCTTTAACTCCAATCAAGCAGACCCATCATATGTCAAAACCCACTTTTAAATAAAGTTAGCAAAGACAGGATTACTTGTCAGCCTCTGGATAAAGAAATCCTTTAACAGACTGATTGGAGAGGGAGGTGAATAGGGAGCAGGAGAGGGAGTGGGAGAGAGATTGTCAGATTAATGTTGAATCTCTGACAGACTTTGTCAGAAACTGCTGTTCAGCTCACAGCTTTAAGCACCACTAACTAATAAAAATAATCTTTATTAGTGTCACAAGCAGGCTTACATTAACACTGCAATGAGGTTACTGTGAAAATCGGCCATTTGCCACACTCCTGCGCCTGTTCAGGTACACTGAGGGAGAATTCAGAATGTTCAATTCACCTAACAAGCTTTCAGGACTTGTGGGAGGAACCTGGAACACCTGGAGGAAACCCTCACAGACACAGGGAGAATGCTCAGATTCCACACAGACAGTGACCCAATCCGTATATCGAACCCGGGTCCCTGGTGCTGTGAAGCAACAGTGCTAATCACTGTGCTACACTGCCGCCCACTCAAAAACTGACTGGCACAGACATGGCTCCTCGCTTTACTACATCACCTTCATCCCACACAACTCCCAATGTCTCTAATGATCTACTCCCCAGAAATAATAACAAAACCCTTCGGCCTTTGCTGTTAAACATAAGCATGGTTTGAAATAACGATTATTTCACTTTTACGGCATCTTAATTGCATCTTCTGCAAGCAGTGTCTGCCTTTCTTTTAAACCAAGATTTAAAAAATATTACTGTACTTTCACCCTAATAATAATAATAATCTTTATCGTCACAAGTAGGCATTAACACTGCAATGAAATGAAAAGCCCTTGGTCGCCACATTTTGGTACCTGTTCGGGTACACGGAGGGAGAAGTCAGAATGTCCACAGGCAGTGACCCAATCCGGGAATCGAACCTGGGACCCTGGCTCTGTGAAGCAACAGTGCTAACCACTGCGATAGCGTGCCGTCCAATCCTAACAGCCCACAGCATTGTCATCAACATCTGCTGCTTTATTAGATCTTCAGAGCTTGTCCTGAACCTTCTTCAATTACAAGAGTTTATCCTAAGCCCTCTTTGATTACCAGGGTTTCACTGAACCCTCTTCATTTACCAGGGCTTCTCCCAAACCCTCTTCATTTAAAGTCTACCAACCATAGCCCTTTTCCTGTTTGGAGCCTGTTTCTTTACTGCGGTCTTTTTAAGTTAACTGGGATGTCTTCCTGATCCTGCTCCCTGTCTTCCTGTCCTTTCCCCCTTTGGATTGCTCCATGTCCCCCGCCTGGTACACTCGTCTTCAACGTGCTGTGCTTCCAGTCACATGACCCAGCTTTTCATGTCACACTCATCATGTACAGGCATGTTGGGCCAATCCTCAGCCCAAAGAACTTTAAAAATGTAGAATTATACATGTGCAACCTGTTCCCAGTCTGTGCATGCATGGAAACACCGAGGTCTGTCAGGATTTGGAGTTCCGACCTCTGCTCTCGAAAAGGTAAGTTGGCTTGCATAACAAGTAGTTACAATGATTTTCTGCTGATTTACCAAGATACGCAATACAATTGCGGAAATAAAGTCTTCAACCCCAAAAATCCCATGGTAGTTCGGTATGAGTATTAGTGGCTGGAAAATTGAATCCTTTTTGTACTTAAGAGTGCAATTTGCCAAAACAAAACACACGTTTCTGCATACCCTTTCTTCAAATAAAATAAAATAAATTATATCAAATGATTTGACTATAAAGTTAAGGACAGTGCAATATAACGTGAATTCCATCCCCACCTCACTGGCATCATTTACAGCACTCAGTAGTTCACAAATGTAAAAACAGACTATTATTTCAATCTGCCCTACATATTCTGTTAGTGCTGGCACTTTATGAAAGAAGAATATGTTCAATTCTTGACAACTGTTTAACCCTCACCTTGATTAAAAAACAAATTGTAAATGTTAGATATTTCCAATAAAAGTTGTTTATATTAAGTAATTTACTCGTGCAGAACAAATGTTAGAGGTGATTACTACTATACTTGTCACCAAAGTAAGGAATGTTTCTGGGAAGCTAATGGTTTGCATTGAACTTGGAACTGTTTGCAGTATTTTTCTGGAACATTTAGCACCCGGTCATCGCACTTGTTGCTTTAAGCAATAGGCAAGTAAACAATACTTAGTATATAGAACACAGAGTGTTGAAGCATCTACTGCTGAACAAAAGTACAATACTTTTAGACAAATGGGTACATGTACCTAATGTACAATTCAGGTTTGGATATTACTTTTATTAAATATAAATTGTTTAGTTTGTAACATTTATCTTCTCAGTTAACAAAGCAGGCAAGTGTAAATGGATTATTGGCTGTGTTTTTGTGTGAGCTTTAGAACAGATAAATAAAGTATAAAAAGGCACATATTATCAAACTGATGCTGTTTAAAGGTAACTGCAGTTACCAAAATTGATTATTCCTAACTTCTAATGAGCCCCTTGAAATTTTATTCCTTCGTAACTAGAAAATGTTCGAAAAGAGTAGGAAGACGAAATAAATTTACATAAAACTGAAGCAATCTGTTCACAGATGCTTCAGATGTAATGGACGGCATGGTAGCATAGTGGTTTAGCACAGTTGCTTCACAGCTCCAGGGTCCCAGGTTTGATTCTCGGCTTGGGTCACTGTCTGTATGGAGGCTGCACGTTCTCCCCGTGTCTGCGTGGATTTCCTCCGGGTGCTCTGGTTTCCTCCCACAGTCCAAAGATGTGCAAGTTAGGTGGATTGGCCATGACAAATTGCCCTGAGGTTAGATGGGGTTGCTGGGTTACGGGGATAGGGTGGAGGTGTGGCCTTAGGTAGGGTGCTCTTTCCAAGAGCAGGTGCAGACTCGATGGGCTGGATGGCCTCCTTCTGCACTGTAAATTCTATGATTCTATGATTGGGTCTACACATAATGAATAAGGTTGGCAAAAGATGAAATTAGCCTTTTACAATAAGAAAAACTGTAAGTGGTGTGATGGTTCTATTGTCTATGATTTGGAAGTGCATGAATGTACTCAGTAGTTATGAACTTTGTGCATAAAATAGCTCATCCATAGCTTACTATCCTCATATCTGGACTGGTGAATTTAATTACATTTATTTGAAACTAATACAACAAACCCAGAATCAGATTAACAAATAACCACACCTTGGCCTGGATTCTCCGCCACCCGCCGATGGTAGCGGGGTCTCCGATGTAGCGGAAAATCTAAAATAGGGATCAGCGGGCGCCATGCCGAACGCGATGCTGCAACACCCCGCTGACGACAGGATCGAGGTTCGCGCCCATGCGCCAGCGGAAGGATTTAAATGAATGCAAATGGATCTTAATGACCCATTTGCATCCATTTCATGGGCCCAGCACCCTATTCTCTGGCCCTCCATGATTCTCTAGTCCCCTGGGCTTGGAATCATGTGGGCAGGGATTACTATAGGCTATAGGTCTCACCAAACGCGAGCCTGACATGGTGCACCCCGCAGTGGGCCAAGGGGATAAACCCTTAAGGGAATTGTCCCCAAAGTCCATCTGAGGGCCACCCCTCCTCACAATGCACAAATTTCCCACTCCTCTTTTACCAAACCCACCCTCACATGCCCCCAAAAGATTCCCACATGGGAAAACTGAAGAGACCCCTTAGGGATCTACTTAATAGGGAGACCCCCCCCCCCCCAGAATCCCTTAACTGAAGGGACCACCCACAGAGACCCCTAACTAAAGCAACCCCCCCCCCCCCACAGAGACCCCCTAACTAAAGGAACCCCCTCCCACAGAAACTCCCAAACTAAAGGGAACCCCCCGACTACAAGGACTCACTGAAAATGGGACCCTCCCCCCCCGCCCCAGTAAACGAGACCCTTGTCTGGAAGCCAGAGAGAAGTGCAGACAAGGGCGGTGAAAAATATTACAGCTGTAACACTACCTGGAGGGTTCACATGTCCATTCCTGGAAGGACAACAGCTGTGACCTGTGTTCAAACCCCTCAGAGCCATTAGCTGCAACTCATTCATTCAGTTTTAGTAGCGGGCTGTGATTGACAGATTCCACATAACAGCTGAAGTCTTGACTCACTCATTTCCGTCCTGGATGCGTGATGCTAAGTGCTGAAACCCCAATGTTTACAAACATCAATCGAACAGAGGTAAGTGATTTCCACTCACTCAAGGGATACTGAATTGCTTACCGATTTGTGCTCCCAGGAGGAACATAAATTGGGAACAATTATCCTCTGGGGTAAGAACATTGGGTGGGATTTTACGTTGGCCAACACCGGAATCGAGTTTTGCGATTGGGCAGCGAATAGCTCCTGACACCGAAATCGTAGCAGACGCCGGTTTGACGCCGTATTGCGATGCTCCGCCACCTCAAAAAAACAGAGAACATTGCAATGCACGCCGTGTGTAGTTGCAACACCGTTCGCATCTCATCAGCGGGCCCACCAACGATGCTCCGCCTCCAATGGACCTAGATCCCGACGGTGCGGTCCACGTGCACTCTTAACAATCGTGAGCCTGGCATGGTGGCATCTGAGAGAGAGAGAGGGCATACGGACAGTGTCCAGCATCAACATACTTTACCAACATTCATGCCGCTGGCTGGGGGGGCTTCTGGCAGAGGTGGGGGGAGTAGTGGGGGGTGGCCAGGAGGTGGGCTGTGAGGTCAGAATGGACGGGTATGCAACACCATTACCGCAGCCGGCAGGGCAGCCATGTGGCTGCGCATGCCTGTGACAGCGCACTAGAAACCTGGTGCCCTGGGTGTACAGGTGACCCCCCGGATGCCCTCTGGCCCCAGCTGACTCATCAGCTGTATGGGCACTCCAGCACAACCTGACCCATATTTCTGGCCTTGATCAGTTTGTGTGTGTGTGTGTGTGAGGGGGGGGGGGGGGCTGTATAGCTTAAGCACAGCTGCAGCTTGTCAGCCCTGCGAGTGTCCATCACGGACCCGGCGATTCCCACACTATTTTTCCTGTGTTCGGCTGGTGTTCCACGTGGCACCGTTGCCAGCTCCTTACCGGTTGCGGAATTGGTCAGGTGTGGCGCCGATTTTTCTGCTGTGGAATTCCACGAATCAGGAACGGAGAATCCAGCTCATAGTCTTACAAAAAGAGAATCTCACCCATTGTTTCTTTCACTTGATGCAATATGGATCCATTTGGATAAGGACATTGAAGTAATGCCATAAGTCATGTGAGATCAGTGGAAAACCAACCAGAAGTCTGATCTTGTTCCCAAAATACAGCTAGTGCACCCATATGTAATAAAACTCTTATTTAGTATAAAACCAAACTCAGAATAATTTAAAAATAGGCTGAAATTATTAACAAGATTTACAGAATATCATCAGAAACACCTACGCGCTGTAGTGATGACTGGAAGATGTTACATGATGTTGCACCTATGAGATTAATGAAATAACTATAACTAATTTTAAAACAATCCAGTCTCTCACCATCCTCTCTCAAACATCTTTTCTTGGTTTTCTACCCAAGATCTCCTTTTAATGGTTCAATTATTTCATTTTATCACACTTCTTTTCAACACTCCAATCTATTCTACGTTTCTCATCTATTGGATATATTTAGGTAGGCTTATGTTTATTTAAATTTATTTTGGATTTCACACTGCCTCATTTTGTTTAATATATTTATACTTAGTTTATTTATTTCATTTAAGTTCTCAGGTGCTTAATGTCTGTTTCCTTCTTGGACCTTCCAATGCTCCCAAATGAAAGGTCACCCTCACCAGACCTCTCGATGCCTGCCTCAGTGATTACCAATACCTACACCCTCTGCAATTTCACTGCCAGCAAAGTAAAAATTATGGGTGAAATTCTCTGTTTGGGACTCTAAGGCCAGAATTCTCCGGTCGTTGTGATTCGCTTTTTCCGCCGGCAGCTCATGCAAACCCACGGGGTTCCGGTGGCGTTAGGTGGTTACAATGAGAAATTCCATTGACAAGCGGGAAAATGAAATCTCTCCAGCAGCAAACAGCACGCCGTTGAGAAATACGCAGTTAGGGGACCAAAAAATCATGCCCTAAGTGTTGACGCCGGGTCTGATTTGCGTGTGATGCCCATTCTCGTTGGGGGCAGTATTCGGTAAACAAGTCAAAACATGCAAATGGGCCAACACTCTGCTGTCGCGAATTCTGAACAATTCCCAGCCCGTGGGTATCCTAACCACTGAGACCGGAGTTAGCGCCAAAGAGCCTGGCAATTGGAGCTGTTTTAAGCTCTCCACTTACCACACATTCACTGCAGCCACCAAGATGGCTCAGAGAAGACGTGTCCCCCAAGGTCAGGAGTCCGAGGTGGACCCACAGCTCCATGCCAGTGATGAGTGGAGGGACACCCTCCCATCCAGCATGGGCTGCAGATTCAAGTCTGCCCTCCTGAACACTGCCTGGGAGGTTCTGGCAGAGGCAGTCAGCGCCGTCAGTCTCACCGGGAGGAGACAATTGGAGACCGGAGGGGTGGGGGTCAGAGAAGGGCAGACAACCAGGGACGATTCCAAAGGTCACAGTGCAATTATCCTCTAGTTGGGGTGAGCTTTGCTGATTCTCTGCTTCTTCTGCAATAGGGCAGTGCTTCTGAGGAGTGCAAACAACTGGTGGGCTGCTGATTGAGCTTAGCCACTGATGATGCAGCTGGGATATGAGGGTGTCCAAGGGGCGGCCTGGGCAGGCTCCCAAATCACCAGAGACCTCCTGAGCATTTAAAGGACACAGAGAGAACTCAGCAGTGTGAGCAGCCAGGAGTGTGAAAGTAACACCAAAGGGGTGAGTTTAAAAGCCAGACTGCAGCAATGGCAGTCTAGAGCCAAGCCACCCGATTCAGAGGTGGATACTCCAAGTACACGGACTTGTCACCGAGTCACTCCCACTACTACCTCTGGCCCTGATCGCGGGCCAGGCCATGGTGGAGGCGCCGCCCCGGAGTCGGATACATCCCCCCTCCCACCAGGCTACCCCAGACAGGATGGAGCCGAGGTCCTGTCGGGTAAGACCACATGTGAACGGCGCCGGCGGGACTCGGGATTTTTTTGGGCAGCCACTCGGCCCATCCCGGATGGAGAATCACCAGGGGGGGGCGCTCCGGCAACGCGCCGACCGTGCCGTCGCCAAAGGCACCGATTCTCCAGTGACCGGAGAATCGGGGGACCGGCGTCGCGCGAATCGAGCCTGGCCCGGCTATTCACCGACCCGGCGTGAGCTGAGAGAATCCCGCCCACTGTGTCCAACTCACTAATCACATTTAAATGCCAGTTTTGAATGCCCTCACTGGCACCGAGTGCAAACCTCGTTATCACCACCAGGGAGGGACCAGAGCATGGCTCCCGAACTAGCGCCGGGTGTGGACCTCGATTTTGGCTGGATGCTCAATTCTCGAACCGATTCGCATTTGGAGATTTGCAAGATGGAGAATTTCGGCCCAGCTTCCTGGTCAGCCAGACATTTCAATGCTCTTGCCTGCCTGCCTCAGCCATTGCCAAAACTCTACCATTTTCTGCCAGCAAAGTAAAAATCAGGGGCAGGATTCTCCATTTGGTAGACTACTTTCTTTTGCCGGAGCAGAATTGCATCAGTTTTACGATCTCCTTATGGTCGTAAAGCGGGATGCAATTCAATGCTCCACTCAATGTAAATTTATGCATGGAATGAAGCACGAGGGATTCCGAGGGCTGCCTGCCACTCCTGGAACCATTCTCATAAATCTTTTCCGAATCCTCTCGTGAAAGCCCCTGTCTGGTGCAGTAAGCTTTTTGTGGCACCAAGTCCGTTAAATCTTCAAAAAGGCCCTAATTAATTTGTCAGACACAGGTTTCCCTTTCATAAAATCATTTTGAATCTGCATAACCATATTATGACTTTTTAGTAGCTTTTATAATACTTTCCAGCATTTTTCCAATGACTGATGTCGGGCTTTCTTATGCCCTCTCTTCTTGAAAGTAGTGTTAGATTTGCATCCTTCCCATCCATTGGGATTGTTCTATAGTCACCTTTTTTGGAATCCTAGGATGTAGTCATTGGGTCTAGGATATTTTTCGGCTGTTAGTCCTATTAGTTTCTCTTGTACTTTACTATTTACTTAATCATTCAGCTTAATTTCTTCAGGTTCCTCATTAACTTTGGTTCATCACTATTTTTTACTTTTGTATCTTCTACTGTGAAGACAGAAACAAAGTACTTGTTTAACACCAAAGAGAAAATGCTGGAAAATCTCAGCAGGTCTGGCAGCATCTGTAGAGAGAGAAAAGAGCTAACATTTTGAGTCCAGATTACCCTTTGTCAAAGCCCCAGTACTTTATCCAGTACTTGTTTCACAGCTCTGCCATTCCCTTTACCCCATTTTAATTTCTCCTGCCCAAGACTCTAAGAGACAAACATCAGAGATGCAGACTTTGCTGTAGCTCCTCAACTAAGCCATGATACTAGCATTCCACTTTAGGGTTACTGACCAATCACTGAGTGTGGGCCTGATTATCACCTGCACTCTGTTAAAGGAAGGGTTTCTACTTAAGAGGGCCAATGACAAGGTTCAAGAGTAGCTGAATTCCACATTATTTCTGGAGATTTCAGTAACCATAGGAATGGAAAAGTGTCTTGGGATGGTTGCTAACTCTTCTCTGGAATTTCTGCTGCAGAATTGGAGGAAGTGAAACAAAGTTCCTTCTGTCCACCGGAAGCAGAAGAGGTCAGCCTCTCGAACCAAGCAAGCATGGATGGAAGAAGCTAAGGAAGTGAGCAGCAGTATGTTCGCTCAAACCTGGAGACAATGTCCCAAAAGGTTCAAGGGTCGCCATGGGACAGGAAAAAAAGTGCATGTCAATCTACTGTCCCACACTCTGACTTTCCCAATATCCTCCTACACAACACTCCTCCTCAAACAAACAGATCTTGCAGCTCAATTCATCCCTCTCTATCCAGACACCTTTTCATATCCCCATCTCATTAGCTTATTGACATATAGCCATGCCTTACAGTCACATTCCACATTCCCTCCTCTGTATACAATAATTTCTCACACTTATTACTCCCATATTTCTTTTCTTGCAGGAGATCACACAACTCCAGGGAGAGACAGACAACCGGGGGTTGCCCTGCAGTCATAGCCACCTTAGCAGTCACTGACAATACATGCCCATCGTCCATGTGAAGGAGGTCCTGCTCCAGGAGGCTACAGATGTCAGCACAATCTGCCATGAAAGCCTGAGCTTCATGAGGCACTGGTGTTCAGTCATGTTGAAAATGCAGTTCCACGATCTGTAGACCCTGGATTGGGGGCATCTCCTCTGTTGAGCTGCAGTTTTTTGTGTAACCCGCCATCCTATGGACCAGAATGTGGTGAAGGAATAGGCAGTTCATGTTGATGCTGTTATTGCAGTGGCTGCTCCTCAGTTGATGAGTTGTTCCCGATCAAAGGTCGAAGACAGTGTTGCATACGTTACTCCGATGCCAGAATGAAGGCTGACTGCAGAGAATGTCATATCAAGATGAGTAAGATAGCTAGGTGAAATTACTTCCAAAAAGTTGGAAATCAGCTGTTAATCGGGGAAAGCACAATCTCAGAACAAGTATTGTCTGCACAAGATTTTCATAGAGGCAGGCCATCACCTATGCAGTTTCACAGTCTAAAGTTCTTCAAGTCTGTTAATTTCATGGCCAATGGCCTCCCACTGTGCTCTCACCTTACTGACCTTAATAAGTTCCACAAGGCTCAGGAAGTCCTTTCACTGGCTGCCACATTGAATTCTTTACAATAAGATTTGTAATTTTCACTAACTAATTACACAGTACAAGATTTAAAATAGCCTTATGCCTAGTTCGTTCCAGGAAACTGACTCAACTGTATTCTATGAATTTGTCCTCCTGACTCCTTTTGTCGATTTGATTTTTTCGAATCCATATGAAGACTAAAGTTTGCTAAACTAATCAAAACTAATTCTAGATTAGCTAGTTTATAGCATTTCATAAAACAATAATTTATTATGAAAAAGAAATACTGATTATTATATTATTAAAGCGATAAGAAATAGATACTTGTTATTATTTGACAAACTAGTTAGAACATAAGGCAAAGTACAAGTCGTTCCTTTTGTACAACAGAATGCAAACGGAAAATCCAATTTTTCATGATAATTATTTAATTAAAACCTAGTTCTTAGGAGAACATACGGAGAGAAAATGAAAACTCATTAAAAAAATATGGTCACCATAATGAAGTCCTCTTCTCAAAAATTGTACCATATTCTATATAATTTATCAATCTATTTTGTTTCTTGTACTTTTTTTTAGTTCTCAGCATCATTTCTTTGAGTGCCATATTCTCAGATAACTCTTCTTTCATACTTACTCCCTGCACCTTTTTTAAAAATCTTTTTAGGTTGACTGAGACATTCACTGCCCTCTGGTTAACATCAGGTGGCATGGATCTCTCTAAATGCTGCTCTAATAGCTGCTACCAAGAGGTGCATGACAGTAGTACATTCTAGCTTGCTCTAATTTTTTAAAATCTTTTCCTCCCGTTTTCTCCAACACTCAAAATATACTTTGTCGATAATCACCATTATAGTACTCCTGTCTACTTTGTCATCCAGCTCTCGGACACAAACATACTGCTATCATTGGAATACTTTTAGATAAAGTAAAGATTTTCAACAAAACTAGGAGCGACACACCCATATTTCCACAATTTACTCGTGCTGTAGTTAATGCCTGCTCAGATGTTCAAAAATTAACTACAACATTAACAAACAAAAAAGAATTTGATTGGCATGAATGTTAGTGTCTTTTGACTTTTCTCATATTTTCACAGACATAAAATCCTTTCGAGAAATTCAATCTCTTGATTAGTTACCTTAAAATGAAAGCAAGAACCAGCTTAACAGGCTTGCCACTACCTTCTGGCACTGACAGTATTCATTCTCTCAGTAAAGGAGGACAAATTGTTGGTGGGAATTAATTGTAAAGTTTACCTGAACTAATCAGTTTTTAAACTTTTCTTTTCTACTCTTATATTTACTTCTCATGTGGTCAAGACGACAAGCAATCTCTTCTCAAAAGCCCGCCTACCAAGCTTGTATCAGGTATCAGATGCACCATAATAGGTAAATGATCACTCTCCCTCATTGGTTTCTTCTGCCATACGAGAAAAATTGTGGACTAATCTCGATACTTAGCATTTATTGAACTACTCCTCCACAACATTAATGTTAATGCTGAAAAGTTTTGAAAAACCAGACACTTAAACAGTTACATAATCCCCAAAACCACAAATCTGTTGTGGAATTTGGAAAATAGAATTGCTACATTAAAATGACAAAATGTTACATTTTGCTAATTCTGGTTAATTTACGTTATATATACTGAAAGTTGCTTGTAAAATAAACTCTCCCTTTCGCTTATGTATTCTCTTTGCAAAATATAGAGTGAATACAACAAATAACATCTTGACCTAACTTTAGAGAATAGCATGCTGATTTACTTTTGAGAATTGCATAATTTAATATATCAATTACTTATTGGTCTGGTATGGCCATTAAAAACATGACGGAACATCTCAATCTCTTTAGGAACTGGAATCTCTAACAAAGCTACATGATATTTCCATTTCGTACACCAGCAATCTTTAATCTAAATACGATTACGAATTTAGTGCCAAATTATGGCACTTCCTTTTAAGTGCACCTATTGGAATATTCAAGGTCAACAGCATTTAAACTAATTTCACTTCGACCCCTCACAGTCATAAAGAAACACAATCCAATATATAAGCTTGATTTCAATCCTGTTTAAACCGTGGGCCATTAAATGAAATGTATTTTTTTATACACCTATCTGTATAACAGGATGAACCCTGAGGAACAACTCTATGGTTACATCATGTGAAACATTGCTCTGAAAAAAACAGTCATTACCTTTAAGTTGGGTGCTCTGCACAAGGGCGGGTGCAGAACCGATGGGCCAAATGGCCTCCTTCTGCACTGTAGGGATTCTCAATATTTCAGGCAGTGTACTCTGCCCATTGTATGGAAGAATGACTGGAACATGTGAAAGAAGCAGTTGTATATAGTGGAGTAACTCAAAATGGAAACATTTTGTCCATGGCTACCTTATAAAACTCTTCAAAAACGTTAAAGAACTCTATCAGCTCACCCCTCAATCTTCTCTTTTCAAGAGAAAAGAAACCCAACCTATTTGGTCATTCCTGATGAATATAACCTTTAAATCTCTCCCACATGCCAACCCCTTTGTTGTTCCCCACTCGCAATCTTTCTTCCCACCTTGTTCTCCACTGTACCTGAGCGAGTATTTAGAAGAGGGGCAGCGAGCGGGAGAGAGTGAGATGGATAGCAAATGGGAGGGAGCCAGGCACAAGGCACAAGGTGCTGGTTTAGCACACTGGGCTAAATCTCTGGCTTTTAAAGCAGACCAAAACAGGCCAGCAGCACGGTTCAATTCCCGTACCAGCCTCCTCGAACAGGCAACAGAATGTGGCGACTAGGGGCTTTTCACAGTAACTTCATTGAAGCCTACTCGTGACAATAAGCGATTTTCATTTTTTTTCATTTTCACATGGGAGGGAGCCAGCATGCAGGTGGAGGGTCAGGTGGGCCTTTGGATGAAATGGGGTTTGCCAATTTGATTTGTTCAATTCATATGAAGATTAAAATATCCCAATTATCGCACTAACGTTTTTGAAAGCCCTTATTATTTCTTGATTTATACTGTGCTCTACCTTGTGGCTATATCAGGGAGCCTATAAACCACTCCTGACAGTGACCGCCATCCTTTGCTATTTCTCAATTCCAACCAAATTGATTCTACATTTTGATTCTCGAAACTGAGACAATTTCTGATTACTGTACTGATCTCATTCTTTATTAACAAAGCCACCCCGAATCCTTTTCCTTTATTCCTATCCTTCCAAATTGCCATTTCCAGCTTTCCTCCATGCAGAATGATGAGGTATCATATTACTAATATCAGCCATTCACTATCTGAAATCATGAAACAATGGGCGTGACCCACCGGCCGCATTATGCCTGAAAATCAGCATGGCATGACGAGGCCGGTATATGCCGGGAGATCCCTCTTCCGGGATCTACCCACTCGCCACACCACACGAGATCTAACGTGATCTCACGATATGTTGCAATGTGAATCCCATCCATTGTGAGCGGATCACTTTTTGGCAAATCTGACAGCTAGCCTGACTCTAATATGCACTCCCACGATCTGTCCAAGGCGATGAGATTTAAACCTCTCGCCTTGGAAATCTTGGGCGAACATTGTTCAGTGCTGGTCCCTACAAATAAGACGGAACAGCACTTGTTGGGGTCTCCCAGGGGATGGGAGGCCCCCATGTACTTGCTCTCCAGGCAGCGTGACACTATTACTGCTGATGCCATCTGGGAATCCTGGCACTGCCAGCCTGGCATCGCTGTCTGGATGCTAGGCTGGCACTGCCAAGGTGTTTGGGTGGCTGTGACAGCTGGCGGGGGCAATGCCATGGTGACAGGCTGTCTATGCCAGGCTAGCATTTTTCTCGCGACAAGAATTGAGCCTGGGGATGCCTTGCGTGGGTGCAGGAGGATGCATGGGGGGGTGCCTGAGCCTGAGGACCCCCTTATAGGGGAGCTGGGGCTTTGGGAGGGTTTGGCAGTCACGTTGGGGCGGTCGAAAGATCGAACAAGATGAAGTGCTGCCTCGTCGGGGAGTTCCCCGCTGAGGCGCTGACTCTACCTGAATGGGAACAAAGTCCAATTTGATAATGTGGGGTTTCTCGATGCTCCAAGTGCGGGAAAACAGCCAGCCAGTATTTGTTATGGGACTCTGTCCGTTTCGGATAGCTCACTCCCAATAAGCATGAACATCTTGATTTGTTTCTCAAGGTTTGTTTGTATTGTCCTCACTGAGAGTTCCTCACCAGGACTATGGTTAGTTGAGGTACAACCATGTGTGACCTGGAAGTCTTAAAAGACTCTTCCAGATTACCTATGCATTATGACAATACCTTGAGAAGTCATTTTAGACACATCAACCAATGAAGCTGAGAGTTGGTTTTGATAACATTGGGAGCATTAGTGTCTTGGAGATGGTACAGCACATAAGGCTATTTTTGTCTCTCTACCCCAAGTCACTTAAAGCTTCATCATGCAATGATTTCCTATTTGGGTAGAGTGCTGTACCTGTACTTAAGGACTACTGAATCCCTGTATAGGTCAAAATAACATCATGTGAGCACAGGATGATACACACCTCTTAAATCAAACACTCAAACCCTTTTGCTGTCAAGTCCAAGGTGCCCGTTGTATCCTTACTGATCCTGAGGAGTCTTGACAGGGTGGATATACAGGGTGTCAGTGAGATCATATCTGGAGTAATGTGTCCAGTTTTGGTCTCCTTATTTGAGGAAGGATGTGGTGGCATTGGAGGCAGTTCAGAGGAGGTTCACCAGATTGAGGCAGGATGAAAGGGTTGACGTACGAGGAGAGATCGAACAGTTCGGGCTTATACCCGCTGGAGTTTAGAAGGATGAGAGGGGATCTGATTGAGGTGTATGAAATACTAAAAGGAGTTGATAAAGTAAACGTGGACCAAAGGTTCCCCCTTATGGGGCAATCTAGAACGAGAGGTCACAGATATAGATTGAGAGGCAGTAGATTTAGATTTAGAATGGAGATGAGGAAGAACTACTTCTCGCAGAGGGTGGTGAATTTGTGGAACTCACTGCCCCATAGTGTAGTGGAAACTAAGTCATTAAATAGTTTCAAGAAAGAGATAGATATATTTCTGATATAAAATGAGTTAAAATGATATAGGCAACAGGTGGGGAGCTAGATTTGAGACCAGGAAGAGATCAGCCATGATCTGATTGCAGTAAGAAGTCTTACAACACCAGGTTAAAGTCCAACATGTTTGTTTCAAACACTTGGATTCACCTCAGGAAGGAGCAGTGCTCCTTTAACCTGGTGTTGTAAGACTTCTTACTGTACTCACCCCAGTCCAACGCCGGCACCCCCACATCATGATCTGATTGAAAAGCAGAGCAGGCTTGAACGGCTGAATTTCATACTTCTGCTCCAAATTCATACATTCCTATGTGAAAAGGGTGCACAATGATGTGCATTGCCTGATCTTGCTGATGTAGACCTATAGACTATTAATTCTGGTGAAAATGTGGGAGAATTGAAGCAACTGAAGTACCTGATGGGACTGCACTTGGAAGCAACCTTCTGGACCCTCAAATGACCATGAACCTTTTGAAGAAAATTAAATAAAAATGAAAGCCATTTGACTTAGGGGTGGATAACTTGAAAATATATTTACAAAATTAGTGACCATATACAGCGGGTGAACACCCATGCCATCCGATGTGCATTCAATACTTTTTAAACTTTTCTAGCTCACTGCTACATTGGTGCAGCCCTGACAGCCACAGCTTAGGTGAAGGCAGCCTATTGATTGCAATGTTGTGGTGTCTTAGATTATTTTGGCAGGTATCTTATGATGGCCCAAAGCCTTGAGGGCCCCAATCTGCGAAGGATACCCTACTTAGGTACAGGTGCACCCTCCGTGGCCTGATCTCCTGTAATTGATGAGGTCAGTGGCAGATGGAAGTTGGAGCAGCCCTTGCAGACTGCCCTGGGTGGATATCACTGGGGTACTTGGCGAGTACTCCGCACTCTGGGTGCTTGAGTTCCAGCCCCCCCCCCCCCCCCCACCCCCCGTCTCTTTGAGAGGAAGGGAAACTTGGAGGGAGTTCAAGGTTCCCCAAATATTTCTTAGTTGCTGCTGAAACACACCTATAGCTAGAGCAATGGTCTGCAGGTCTGAGCATAAATCCAGCAGAAACTGGAGACCTGGGTCTCCAATGTGGTTGCCACCCTTCTCATGGAGACTTTGTTGCACTCACATGCTGAGCCACCCCAGAAAGTGAACAGTCTCCTCCTGCCTTCGGTCCAGTCTGCGAACGGTCTCTGACAATTCTGCCTGATGATTCCTTCCCCGTCCCTGCATTTCCAAAAGGCCTGTTGGGGCCAAGTCCAGAGGCCGGTCATCTGACTCAAACTCAGTAGGGGCCCAGTGTTCAGCAGTCCTCCAAGTGTCAGAGATCTTCGATGTCAGTGCCTCCACCAGATGTGGACGCCAGATATCTGGTGTCTTCACCAGATTGTGAACCCGAGCCTACTCAGACAGACTGAGGTACATATACCTAAGCTGGTGGAGGGTGCCTGTTAACCCAGTGATGGTACTTCCTCTCTGGATAGTTAACTGGGAGCTGGGGCATTGGTATTTGGAGGACAATGCATTCCCCTTTTTCTTGCAATGACCTGGAATAGAGAAAAGATTCAGTGATTGGCTAAGAAGGCACATACAATAAGCATCACTCATAGTCATAGTCCATATATTGAGATGCATACTCACTAGGTTGTTGGGAGAGGTCGATTCACACTGGCACATTCTCATGCCAGCTCTTCGACCTGTTCCTTAGGAGACTGAGGGACAGATATCTGGGGTGCTACTCTTTTGTACACACTCTTTTGTTATGAAATATCCTGTCCCGCACAAAAACAGAAAGAAGCCAGTGAGTGAATGAACAGTTCATAAGCATGCAGCCTATTGCAGCTGAAGATCCCTCCCAGTAGGTGATTATGAATCTATTTCTCCACACATTAATATGAGATGAGGAGCTTAGAGTTACTAATGCACATTCAATGTTGATGTACCATCTGCTGGTCATGTGCAACCTGTGTGATTTAATCCTTAAGCTACTTGATGCCCTCTTGAGAATGTGAGTTTGCAGTGAGAAGGCTTACCTTATCATGGCAGAGCACAGCAGATCTTTCATTCCCTTCATTGCAGGCCAATCCTTTTTTGAGATGCACTGACACGAACCTCCTCCCAGCCTGCCGGGGTCAGGTAAGAAGGCTTCCAGTTCCATCCTTTGGAAAGAGCACTTCTCACCTTTCCTGGACAGTCTAGAGGAGAGTCTCCAGAGAGTTGTTGCTGAACCATGGGGCCAAAGTTTGCTTTCTCCCCTTAGGAATTTCTGTCTGGTGTTCAGCCTGTAGTGAGTGAATGGCTGTCTGGATGTAGTTACAAGAAGTGATGGTGGCAGGGACAATTTCCTACTCACCCCGCCACAAAATTCGCCAAGCTCCGACTGATGCATGATTAATGTTATGGAAAGTAGAACATGTGTGTTCAGCAGTCCTGCCTCTCAACAGGAATCACTCCAACCTTCCTGGCCACCACTACACTTTGACTCCAAAACAGAAGATTCCGCCCAACTATTGACATTACATTTCTGTAAACTCCCTTTGTACAATTACAAAGTTTCCCCAACTCCTACACTTCCCCTTCCCAAATAACAGTCTTTGGGGATTCAATCTCCCATAATATTCTCAGCCGTAAAGGAAGATGTCTTGGAAACATAAGGATGTTCTTCTACATCCAGTAGGACATCTTCATCTGCAGAAAAGGATAAGCCTTTCCCAGCTTTTTTGGCACGCAGAGTTTAGATTGCAGGTGACTGAACCTGCAATCTACATCTCCATCTGCAGAATAGGATGAGATCTTCCTCATCATTTTCTAGCCAGAGCCAATTCAGAACCAGTAGGTCTTCATGAGGATCATTATCCTCTGCTGCTCTTTCTACATCCACCATCATTGGTCTTAAGTCATGTGAAGAACTGAGAGATTCATACCTTTCAGTTCTTTCTTTGAATCTGGTGGATGGTGTCTTTGTGAAAGAAAGGAATTTATTGTGTTTAACCTTTTGAAAGCTGAATTTCCATTGTTTCTAAATAAAAGGTTAAAGATTATTGCATGAAAGAAAGTGAGTCGCTCAAATGATAAACATCATCTGATTTTTCTAGATTCCTGGAAGCAGGCCAACATTGCATTCAACAAGAAAGTATCTTGATTATGAAGAACGCAGAAATAATCAATGATATGTTGCCCCTTGTAGCTAAGGGAAACAATTGGTGGGATTCTCCGTCCCGGGGCACCTGGATCGCGTTCCCAGATGGGAGGGGGAATTGGGCATTGGGGCATAATTGAGATTGACGGCAGGCACCGATGTGATCGTGATGCTTCAACCTCCTGTGCGCCAGCAGGGGTATGTAAATGAATGACCCATTTTCATCCATTTAGTGGGCCCAGCACCCTATGCTCTGGCCCTCTGTGATTCTCCGGTCCCAGGTGCCAGGAATCACATGGATGCGGATCACTTGTGGTCTCCAGCATAGTGCACCTCTTGATGGGCCAAGGAGGTAACTCCCCAAAGAGTTACCACCTTGGCCCACTGTATGGTCCACCATGCCAGGGCCACACTGGTAGAGACCATCCAAGCCCAACAGAGTGTCACCTCCTGTCTCCACATTGCACTGCCTTCCACCCATCCTCTACCAGACCACCCCCACACCCCTCCCCAAGGGACCCATGTAATAGGGAAATCACCCCCCCCCCCCACCCCACCAGACATCTGTAATAGGGGGACCCCCCCGGGACACCTGTAATAGGGAGAACCCCCAGGGACCCCTTTATAGGGTGATCCCCTTAGGGACCCCTGTAATAGGGATACCCACTGAGGGACCACTGCACTGGGGGGACCCCCTAGAGAACCCTATAATAGGTGAAGCTCCTCAGGGACCCCTGCAATAAGGACCCCCAACAGGGACACCCTGCCTAAAGGGGTACAGCTCCCCCCCCCCCCCTCCTCGAGAAAATAAACTCCTGCCTGGAAGCTAGCAATCCAGACAGGGGCAGTGAGAAAAAGTACAGCTGTAACACGTACCTTGAAGCTCCACATGCCCATTTCTGGAAGGAGAGCAGCTGTGGCCTGCATCTGGTTCCCACAGATACATTAGCTTCAAGCCATTCATAGTTTTCTAGGTGTGGTCTGTGATTGACAGCTTCTACAAACCATCTGCAGCTTTGATTCATTCATCCCCCTTCATAGTTCGGTGGCATAAGTGGTGAATTCCCAATGTTTACAAACATTGACCAGAACAAAGAGAGGTAAGTGCATTCATGGCACTAAGTGCAATCCAATTACTCAACCGTGCGATTGCACTGCGTTTACCTCTCTTTGATGTAGTCAACGTCTGTAAAAATTCAGGTTTCACCCAGTACAGGGTTCCCTGGGGGAGAGGGGTCCCCTCTTCATAGAATTTACAGTGCAGAATGAGGCCATTCAGCCCATCAAGTCGACACAGGCTCTTGAAAAGAGCACCCTACCAAGCCCACACCTCCACCCTATCCCCATAACCCAGTAACGCCGCCCAACACTGAGGGCAATTTTGGGCACTAAGGGCAATTTAGCATGGCCAATCCACATAACCTGCACATCTTTGGACTGTGGGAGGAAACCGGGGAACCCTGGTGGAAACCCACGCACACATGGGGAGAGCGTGCAGACTCCGCACAGGCAGTGACCCAAGCTGGGAATCGAACCTCGGACCTTGGAGCTGTGAAGCAATTATGCTAACCACTATGCTACCATGCTGCTCGTGGTACACGGTATTACAGAGGTCCCTGGGGGAGCCTCTCTATTATAGGGGTTCCTGTGGGGGATCTCCCTATTACAGGGTTCCCTAGGGGGGGCTGCCTAATGCAGGGGGCCCGGGGGGGTTGGCAGGTCGCGTTACCCCCATATCTGGAGGTGTGGGGGGGGGGGGGAAGAGACCTTGGCAGTCTGGGTGTGGGGGGCTGCTGTGCAGTGTGTGGGGGGCCCAGGGCTGATTTGTGGTGCAGGGTAAGGGGACGGTAGCCGGCCAAGGGACCTCACTATTGGGCCATCTGCTCAAATTGGCGGCACAATAACGGGGGTCGATTGGGAATCCTTGCATTCAATGGCATGCAGAAATTTGCATGGCAAGGAACACTGAATTGCTTGCTGGTTTGCTTTCCCAGGGGGGTGGGGCAGTGAGAATCCAGACCAATAATCCTGCCTTTGATTGGAAGGTCTATGCCTTTGGTGTCTGATGGACCGAGGGTCATTGGCTGAAGCCAGTCAAGATAATCTTCTAATAAGTTAACAGCAGCACCCATATCAATTTCAAAGGTAGCATCAAAAGCTTGAATTGTAACTGACTGATAGTCCAGGCAGGCCAGCAGCACGGTTCAATTCCCGTACCAGCCTTCCCAAACAGACGCCGGAATGTGGCGACTCGGGGCTTTTCACAGTAACTTAATTGAAGCCTACTTGTGACAATAAGCGATTTTCATTTCATTTTCAACTTCCCCGTACAACGCTGCAATTTTGTCTTTTTCTTGACTTTCCACTCCTTGGATGGTCTCAGGTTTTCAATCTGAGTTAAAATGGTTGGATTTGCAGAAATGCTGGAAATGTCCTGTTTGTCACACTGGAAGCATTCCACAACCTCGGAGGCTGTCCTGGGATCTAAATTGGGTTTTAATGTCATAGCACAAGAATCTCAAAATAGTTGCCGGTGTGGAGTTTTCTGCCCTTTCGTCTGATTTTGTGAGCTTTTCTTTGGGTGGGGCTGCTGCGCGTGGGCTTACCTCGTCAAGAGTCATGTGAAGCCTCAGAATCATACCGAACTATAGCCTGGTGAGCCGAAGAATTTTTCAGCCAAAACACACGTGACTACGCGATCATGGATTAACTCATCCTTCAGCATCCCATATCCACAAGAACTAGGTGGGCAATATAAGTTGGTTCAAAGTAATTTAATTGATTCCCAGATCGTTGTGACTGCTGGTTAAACATGTTCATTCAATTACTAGTTTTGCTTAGGCTAAAATAAGAGTCAAAATTTTTAAGAATGGATTGTCCGTGGTGGACTCCTACATACCTTGCCTTAGGAGATCATTTGCCGCTGAAACTACTGCATAAAGAAAGGAACTCATTAGAAATGTTTGTTCTTTTTGGTGAAGGTGTCATGCTGCTCGGTACCACAGAAAATGATGTTTTGAAAATTCCCATTGCTGACTTTTCTGCGGGATCATTAGCCAGTCAAGAGTGGGAGAAGGGCAGGGACTGCTCAACAGGTTTGGTCATTGTTACCTCTCTCCAATATGCCTCCTTCTTCAGCCAATTTCTTTATGTGTTGCTTTCAAAGGTAGTTCTTTGGTTCTGTGGTTCCTTCGATAACATTGATGTGCTACTTTACATCAATGTCTCTACTGCTACCATCATGTTCTGAGATGTCTCCTTCTATCTTGACTCTGGGCATGTGACTTGGTTAGTAAACAGACTGTAGACATATTCTGTATCTGTGTAATACGTGTTTACTAGTACCTCATATAAACAGGTTTCATAGTTGGCATTTTGCTCCTAGGCATGATTCCAACCACTCTCTTGAGAATCTAACACATGATTGACTGATGATGTCAGTTGTACATCATAGAACATAGAACATAGAACGATACAGCGCAGTACAGGCCCTTCGGCCCTCAATGTTGCACCGACATGGAAAAAAAACTAAAGGCCATCTAACCTACACTATGCCCTTATCATCCATATGCTTATCCAATAAACTTTTAAATGCCCTCAATGTTGGCGAGTTCACTACTGTTGCAGGTAGGGCATTCCACGGCCTCACCACTCTTTGCGTAAAAAACCCACCTCTGACCTCTTTCCTATATCTATTACCCCTCAATTTAAGGCTATGTCCCCTCGTGCTAGCCACCTCCATCCGCGGGAGAAGGCTCTCGCTGTCCACCCTATCTAACCCTCTGATCATTTTGTATGCCTCTATTAGGTCACCTCTTAACCTTCTTCTCTCTAACGAAAACAACCTCAAGTCCATCAGCCTTTCCTCATAAGATTTTCCCTCCATACCAGGCAACATCCTGGTAAATCTCCTCTGCACCCGTTCTAAAGCTTCCACGTTCTTCCTATAATGAGGCGACCAGAACTGTACGCAATACTCCAAATGCGGCCGTACTAGAGTTTTGTACAACTGCAACATGACCTCATGGCTCCGGAATTCAATCCCTCTACCAATAAAGGCCATCACACCATAGGCCTTCTTCACAACCCTATCAACCTGGGTGGTAACTTTCAGGGATCTATGTACATGGACACCGAGATCCCTCTGCTCATCCACACTACCAAGAATTTTACCATTAGCCAAATATTCCTTATTCCTGTTATTCTTTCCAAAGTGAACCACCTCACACTTCTCCACATTAAACTCCATTTGCCACCTCTCAGCCCAGCTCTGCAGCTTATCTATGTCCCTCTGTAACCTGCAACATCCTTCCGCACTGTCTGCAACTCCACCGACTTTAGTGTCGTCTGTAAATTTACTTACCCATCCTTCTGCGCCCTCCTCTAGGTCATTTATAAAAATGACAAACAGCAACGGCCCCAGAACAGATCCTTGTGGTACGCCACTCGTAACTGAACTCCATTCTGAACATTTCCCATCAACCACCACTCTCTGTCTTCTTTCAACTAGCCAATTTCTGATCCACATCTCTAAATCACCCTCAATCCCCAGCCTCCGTATTTTCTGCAATAGTCGACCGTGGGGAACCTTATCAAACGCTTTACTGAAATCCATATACACCACATCAACTTCTTTACCCTCGTCCACCTGTTCAGTCACCTTCTCAAAGAACTCGATAAGGTTTGCGAGGCATGACCTACCCTTCACAAAACCATGCTGACTATCCCTAATCATATTATTCATATCTAGATGATTATATCTAGATTGTATCTAGATTGATACATCTAGATTGTATCATCTACATCATACACTAGCAGGTCCCATTTGTTAACCATTTATGCTATACAGACCTATAAATAGCACAAGGAAAGACACAGCATTTAACATGAATAACAATATAATATATCTAACTTGTTTGTTGCTCCTACAGTTTTAATCTATTTAAAGCTGCACATCTCCATATATTTAATCCGAATTCTAGTGAGGGCAAATGAAATACTTGGCATTATTCCCATATTTTGATCCGTGATGACAATATCTGCATAATTTCTCTCCACTATTTTTTTCTTAGCCTTCGTTCCTGTTGTGATGCAATCTCAATTGTTTTTATTTTACAGTTCCAGCTATTCATTTTTCCAGTCCTTATGTTTGTTGTGTAAGGATCCTCCTATTTAAACCTGATTTCCCTTGTATATTCCCTTTTTTAAATCTTGGCTGTTATAACTTTTGTATCTGGATAATTACTGAAATCCACCCCCCCCCCCCCCCCCCCCCCCCGCCGCACCGCCCTCACACCCCCTCGGCAGATGTGCTATTTGGTCTGACCTCAGGACACCCCCGGTACCATACCCGGTGCTATTTGTTCTGGCCCAGTAACTACATATTTTTATGGGCTTGGCTGGCAGCTAATTGCCTACTTTAATTTCCCGGGACTTGACTGGCTCTCGATTATGATTGGTGCTGGTGTTCCGGAATGCTTTCCCAAACAATTTAGTAGAGTGAAGTTCACTTTTGATTAAGAGGCTTGGAGAGCTGCAGTTCTCATTTCTCTCTCTCCTGATGACCTCTCTAAGTTCCTAAAGAAAAGGCCTCTCTCTCTCTCCACAGCCTGCAGGAAGATCCAGACCAGCTCCAGGCAGGCTGAGTTATTTGAAAACCTCATTTTAAAAATTGATAATTGGAGAACTCTAATCTTACCTCAGTGAGGCTGATAATTGTGTGTTCTGACTGAATGCACATATCAGAAGATCCAATCCAACTGGTGGTTCCAACAATCCACATCCTGAGAAGATAGCCGACTACAAAGACTTCAACATCAGCAATAAGAACACATCTCTCTTACTCCCATATTTTAATCCCCTTTTATTTTACCTCTTTCCCTTCCTCTGTGTGCATCTGTCTTGTGTGTGTTTGAGTAGAGGGTGGGATGGTCAAAGTGGAAAGTAATAGATTAGCAGGCCATTATTCCAGTTCAATTATTATATGTTTTAACTCTTTTCTTGTTATAAATAAACAATTATTGTGTTTTTACTTACAAAACCTGTGTCTGTAAGTAATTGGAGGAGTATAGGGCCAAAGATCTCGAGAACTTATCAGAATTATTGGTTAATTCACTTATGTTGCGACTCCGGGTTAAGGGGGCTGGAATTGACCATGTTCCAGTCCAGGGTATCATAACAGTTGCTGGCCTAACCCCATCCTGTGTTCTTCCCTCAAGCCTGACTCTGGATTATGTTCACATTGCATGACACTCTGAACCCTGGATTCTGTTCTCACCCTTTCCTGGTTCCTTTGATACACAACCCAAAACACTGCATCCTGCTTCTGTCCTTCCTTGATCCTTTCTTGTCTAGGCTATACACCCCCTCCACTCCTCCCCCCTCCCCCCCCCCCCCCCCCAAACCCACACCTCCCACCATCATCCATTTCCATTTTTGTATTCTGGGACTGTACATCTACAGGGTCGCCTTTTGCCATACTTGCTGAAGGTAAAATTAGATTGTGCCATTTGTAGAAATAGGTCACTCTTCTGAAGGCCAGAAGGGAAAACACGTTTTAAGGTATAATCTGTTATGCATACAATAATATCCTTAAAAGCAGCCATGTAGCATAGGGTAAGTAAAAACAAGCAAATAATTGATGTTATTTGGAGAGTTTACAAATGAATGTTACAGGCTTGCCCAACTTGTATATTTTATGTTATGTCATAGGCCATTTATTCTAATGCACACTTTGTTATAACACTAAAAATGTTTGGTTCCCAATGTTCATTTCCTAATGAGAATGAACTGTGTACGCTGTCAATTTACCATATGTGACCATTTTTTTCTTTCTATTTTGGCAGTGATTATTTTTCTAGCTCAGTTGCATTAGGACTAAGGGCGATTTAAGTTACAATGTTCTCAATTCAAAACAGGAGTTCCGTTTTGTAAGGTTGTTAAATCAGTACATTTTGATTGTGCACGTCATCAGTCACTTTTTTATGAGGTCTTAGTTCTTATAATTGGTTGATAGCAGATTAGATAAAAGATATAAGTTTTAGAAAATCCACAGGCACTTTGACGTTGCTAACAGCTGAGGTTTCAAAATTTGGCAAATTATTGAGCAATAATGGTTGTAAATAAGGGGAGACAAATAACAACATTTAAATTTGTAATCTAACAGACCTATTGATCAATGTGGGATTCGTGCCAAAATCACAATCTTGTTGGGAATTGCTAACTTTTCAGTGCTTGCTGAGAATGCATGATATAACATATTGAGATCCATTTAACCTGATATTTTCAGGCGCACGATTCCCAAGTGAGAGCAGGGATATGTCTGTGTTCTTTTCGAACAGGTTCCTCCCTAGGTCAGCCCCATTGCAAGAAGTAAGCACTCCAGGAGACGCTGTAGTCAAGAATCAGGTAGAGTTCTTTTTGATCACACTGGATATTATGAGAAGTGGATCATCACCTTGGGCGGCAAGGTAGCACAATGGTTATCACAGTTGCTTTGCAGTTTCCGGGTCCCAGGTTTGACTCCTAGCTTGGGTCATTGCCTGTGTGGAGTCTGCGCGTTCTCCCAGTGTCCGCGTGGGTTTCCTCCGGGTGCTCCAGTTTCCTCCCACACTCCAAAAATGTTCAGGTTAGGTGGATTGGCCATGATAAATTGTCCTAAGGTTAGGTGGGGTTACTGGATTCCGGGATGGGGTGGAGGTGTGGGCTTAAGTGGGTGCTCTTTCCAAGAGCCACTGCAGGCTCGATGGGCCGAATGGCCTCCTTCTCCACTGTAAATTCTATGATCACAGAAGGCAAAGGAGAGATCGAAGGCTGAGATTGAGATGGGGGGGCGGGGGGAAGGTTGGTCAGTGATTGCAGGTTGGGGGTCCTGTTGTGCAGAGTGGGAATCATATTTGCTTGGAGGGGAAGTCAAGGTGAAGCACCCATTCACCTTCTAGCCTAAAGGCAATCCTGAGAAAGCATTTACCTCTTCCAGGCCCATGCCCGTTTTTAGCTGCAGTTCTTCTGAAGGGCACGGAAACCTAAGCAACCAGTGTTAAATCTGGGAGAGAGATGATGCATACAACATTAAGTTATTTAAGGAAAGGTGGTGCAGTGGTTAGCACTGCTGCCTCACGGCACCGAGGACCCTGGATCGACCCCGGCCCAGGTCACTGTTTGTGTGGAGTTTGCACATTCTTCCCGTGTCTCTGTGGGTCTCACCCCCACAATTCCCCTTCATTGGAAACATTTAAAATAAAAGATATTTAAATAGATAAATATCAGCTGGGAGCAGGTTGGGCGTCATCCCCCACCCCTTCACTCCCCTTCTCATCCCTTCCCATTTCCATTAACACAGGAAATAGATCTTTTGAGGCAGGTTGTGTTTGGGTTTGAGATTTTTTACATTTTAACATACCACTCGTTTTTGGGGTGAAAAACAATGTCTCTAGTGTATCTTCCAGTAGTCAATGGTAGGATAGTCCAGATGTTCGGTATCATACTGGATGACAAACATTCATAGTTTTGATGAGAGTAACCTAATAGGCAAGTTCTTAATTGGTCTATAATAAATTTACTGGGACCAAGTTTGTGAGATACTGTGCCAATTGTAGAGCTTCACTGGATAAAACTGGGGATAGCAGAATTGGTTTGATTGACTGTATTTACAAACTTGCCCTAAAATTCTTTAAGAATTCTGAGCCTGGAGTGCCATCCAGCACAAGCCTCATTACCTGCTCAAATACCATGCAAATATATGGTAATGCATTCCATGCCAAATAATATTTGGGAGACGCCTCCTCTCTCAGCATTTCTCTCCAATCTCAAACAAGATTGTGAATATCTGAATGGCCTTAGACTCAAGAGATCACTTGTTTAGCATGTGTGGTACTTTACAGAATTGTTTTGAGAGCTTAAAATTTTAATGGAATTAATTTATCTGCATTTTCATCGTTACATGTATTTTTTAGAATGATTTTACTTTTCATTGCAAAACTTTTAACCTCTAGTCTTATGCAAGGTAATTGATTTGAAATGTTGAGCACAATCGATCGGCCTTTTCCACCCAACTCGGTGATGCAATGAGGCTGTTAAATCTCACAAGAAGCCTCTCGCGAAATTTGCGATACTCGGAAAGTTCAACGAGATCCAGATTTACATATTTAAGTGAGCCATTAGGCTCGTTTAAATATGTTAGCACCCGATTCTCCCAAGGCTTGGGAACAACCACCTCCCTGGAGGACCTCGCCATTGCGAAGCTGAGAATTGGTCCACACAATCGTGGACCAGCATAATGGCACCAACGAGGGGGGCTCTCCTAGGCCATCAGAGGCCCCAGGTGGTTGGGGTTTTGGTAAGATGGTACCCGGGCATTCCCGTTGCTGCCCAGACACCTTGTCACAGAGGGTAGGCTGCCAGGCTTGCAGTGCCAGGGTACCAAGATGCCAGGTTGTCTATGCCAGTGATCGGGCCCGCTAGTACCCTGCGTTAAGAGGTGGGGTGAGGGCCCCCCCGAGGACCCTCTAAGAGGTAACTTGGGGGAGTCCGGAGGTCAGGGTGGGGAGTCTTTGGGGGATCGAGAGATTGGGGCGACATTTAAAAATCTCGCCCTGATCTCTTCCTCATCAGTGCAGGAAGTGAGGCAAGTGCAGCCTCGGTGGGACGTTCCTCACCAAAGCCAAAATGAAAGAGTCCCGTTTGATAGTAGGGTTATTCTCGACGCCCGCTCTATGCGTCCAAAGCGGGACTCATTTTTTCGTGTTAAATCGCACCTGTTAACACTCTCCACTGATGCTGGTAAAACTGCTGTGTATTTTCAGAATTTTCTGTTTTATTTCTAATTTCCAGCATTTGAGGAATTTTACTTTTGTATTGTTCAATTCATTACCACTTCCCTTCCAGCAATGTCATATTGAGGAATTTCTACTCCTCTCTCTGGCAGGTTTCATCTTTGTCTCTTTTACTTTGTTCACCTGCAACACTTTCTATTTCCCTTGAGTTCCAAAAGAAGGTAACTGACTTGCAATGTTAACTGTATTTCACTCTCCACAGCTGCTGCCTGACCTGCTGAGCATTTCCAGTATTTTATGTTTTTAGTTTAATCACTACTCCAGTTCCAGCTGCTATTTCACATGCAACTGGAAAGAAAGCCAAGGTGGGAAATCTTTTCAGAATTTCAGTCGTGCTCTTAGGAACAGCAGTTTTGGAAAGTCAAATGTAAATACCTCAGGTGTTATGTCCACACAGATCCTCACCCAAGATTGCCATTTTTATTTTTTTTGCCATTAATTGACTTAGGCAGTCCTTCCTCAGCATCAGGGGCTGGGGAGACCAGTCTTTGCCACATGCACTTTAAACTAAAGCTGTCATTTAGCAATGCTCTCTTCTCTCGATATTAACTCCCATACAGCATATCAATGCCGTATTCAAATTCATGATACTGAATTCTCCCAAGCCACCACCAGTGACAGTCACTTCGTTGTCCACAGATCCATCATTCATACAATATAACGAAGGCCTAATATGCATTGCATAACATTTATCACTTTCTCTGTGAAAAGGAAGCATTTCAACATTGCACAGAACTATCCTTGTGTGTGGTAGGCTTCCAAGAGTGCAGAGCTTGGATGATGGCAAGCATTCGATCAGTTGGCCAGCAAATTACTGCTCTTCTTTTGACACCACCATTTGCTGTACCATACCTATATAAACTGTTGAGTCATCCAGGATATGTCTAGAAGTATCACTGCTCATGGAGTCATAGTCATAGAGGTTTACAGCATGGAAACAGGCAATTCGGCCCAACATTTTCATGCCGCCCAGGTTTTACCACTAAGCCAGGCCCAATTGTCCACATTTGGCCCATATCCCTCTTTCCCCATCTTTCCCATTTAACTGTCTAACTGCTTTTTAAAAGGCAAAATTGTACCCCCTCTACCCCTGCCTCTGGCAGCTTGTTCCTGAAACCCACCACCCTCGGTGTGAATTAATTGGCCCTCTGGAACCTTTTGTATCTCTCCTCCCTCGCCTTAAACCTATACCCTCAAGTTTTAGACTGCCATATCTTTAGGAAAAGATGATGACGATCTACCTTATCTATACCCCTCATTATTCTATAGACCTCATAGACTTCAATGAGAGAAAGCAAGGATATTGTATGATGTTTCTTCGCAGCTGGCATTAATGATGAGCTAAGCATTCAATGGCAGAAGGGGAAAATACTAAAATGCTGATCGTGTAACAGACATTCAAATTGTATGTTACTGGGTGGCATGGTGGCATAGTGGTTAGCACTGCTGCCTCACAGTGCCACGGACCAGGGTTCAATTGTGGCCTTGGGGAGACTTGCACTGCGTGGAGTTTGCACATCTCCCCGGTGTCTACGTGGGTTTCCCCCAAGTGTTCCGTTTCTTCGCACATCCAAAGATGTGAAGGTTAGGTGGACTGGTTATGTTAAATTGCCCCTTTGTGTCTGAAGATTACAGGTATAGGGCGGGGGACTGGGTTTAGGCAGGGTACTCTTTCAGAGGGTCGGTGCAGACTCGATTGGTCAAATGGCCTCTTTCTGCCCTGTAGCGGTTCTATGGTGTTGAGAGTGATGTTTGTGTAATTGTATGCATGTTTTTGTCGGTGTGAAAAAGAGAGTATTCGTTTTGCACTTAAGAGGCAAGCAACTTCACTTTAACTCATTCTCACCATAACCTGCTAAGGTGACCAAGGTGGATTCTTCCACTGGAATCAAGCACCTGCGATTTGTTAGCCTTCCTGTAGTTGGGTCCTATTCCCTTGAACTTTCTGCCACATTGTCATGAGTAAAGTTGTATTAATATGCATGTTGAAGAAACACGTATGCAGTGGCAAATACATGCCTAACAGGCTGACCACCTTGTGTCTGTATATCGTGCAGCTAATTTGCCACGGTAAACCCTTGGAAGAGAAGTGTGTCAAGACTATCAAATTTCATGTTGTGCAAGGCCATGTGTAGGTTTGGTGTGGACAAGAAATAGATGTATAACAAGATGAAAGACAATACTTAGTGATGTCATCAGCTAATGAATAACATTCGGTAATTTTACGTTGCTACATTCCTCAAAGTGGAGTGTTCGCTCCTGTTTATTTTCCACAGCCCTGCAGCTAACTAATTTATCTCTAAACCTGGCCAAATCTTCCTGAATGGTGTGGAAATTGAAAAGAGGAATTTATGCATAAAGGTTGTCAGATTACACAATTACAGGTTAACACATTTCAATTGCAATAGGAACAGTTGTTGTGCATCACACAGCTTTAACATTGAAAATATCTATCATTACAGTAACCAAAGAAGAAAAAGGTACAGCAGGTACTTACATGTTTTCAAAGAAATGTGCATGAAATCTAATATACAATAGTAAATTGTGTGGAAGCATTGCAATATGTCTGTGTGTACAAATGTTTACCTATACACTTCTTACAATTTATTGCTTACTTGTCTGAGCTACATGTATATCTGTATTAGTTTTACAGTAAACCAAAGAAAATTTGAATCCTTCTCTCAAATTCTGCTCTATTTATGATTCTATTTACTTGGAGCTCTAAGAAAGGGGCAGCACGGTAGCCTTGTGAATAGCACAATTGCTTCACAGCTCCAGGGTCCCAGGTTTGATTCCAGCTTGGGTCACTGTCTGTGTGGAGTCTGCACATCCTCCCCGTGTGTGCGTGGGTTTCCTCCGGGTGCTCCGGTTTCCTCCCACAGAACAAAGATGTGCAGGTTAGGTAGATTGGCCATGATAAATTGCCCTTAGTGTCCAAAGTTGCCCTTAGTGTTGGTGGGGTTACTGGGTTATGGGGATAAGGTGGAGGTGTTGACCTTGGGTGGGGTGCTCTTTCCAAGAGTCAGTGCAGACTCGATGGGCCGAATGGCCTCCTTCTGCACTGCAAATTCTATGAATAAAACAAAGATGTGTTTTATTTGTCATATTGTTCTGATAGACCAATCAAACTCACCTTTTTGCAGTACACAATAGCAATCACCACTTAAATTACCACTAGCTGTTCGGAAATCAATTAGCTATTACTGTATAAAATGAAATCCATTGAATTTCCATTACATTGTTGGAAACAATTCTAACAGCATCACTTATGAGTCACTTTATTTAGATATAGAGAAACCAGCTCTGCTTAGCATCAACCAATAAAATTTCTGGCACAGCTGGGGCCACCTGGGCACCTTGACACTGTCAGCCTGGCACCCTGGCAGTGCCACCTGGGAGCAAGCCTGGCACTTCCAACGTCCCAAGGTGGCACTGCCAGGGTGCAGGCTGGCACTGCCAGGGTGCAGGCTGGCAGTGCCAAGGTGCAAAGCTGGCATTTTGCCCATACCATGGATCAGGCCTGGGGGAGTAGCCTGCCAATATGTGGTGGAGTGCAGGGGAGGGGGTTTGAGGACCCCCCAACAGGTGAGTTGGAGCATTGGCGGGGTCTGGGAGTCACGTTATGGAGGGTGAGAGGGGCAGTCAAGAGATCGGGGTACCATTTCTGCACTGAGGAGCTTTGCTCATCAGAGCTCCTCAATGCAGGATATACGGGTAAGTGTGGCCTCGGCAGTACGTTCCCCATCAGGGACCAAAAAGAAGTGCAGTTCCACAACTGGGTCGTTTCCGGCACAATCCCCGCCGGACTCTATTATTTTTTAGTTAAATTGCACCCAGAGTGTGGTTAAATACCGTTGTTAATCTCAGCAAAACCACCAGCGCGAAACACCCCGCCAAACCAGCCCAAAATTACACCTAAAATTTTATCCGTTAAATCATGCTCCTTGTCTCTACTTCAATCCTCTACAGCAGCCCACTTTGAAATGAGCAGAGCAGTGTGGGAAATTGAAATCGCATCCCATATTACCATTATGTGATCCTTGGTGATGTAACACTAACTTAACTCATTTCCATTGATATGCTGGTATCTGCAAACGTGGAATACATTCACCTTCCAGACAGAAGTTACAAATGTAACCTTGCAAGAAACCTAACCCCACTACATCTAGATAGAAGTTCCCCTATAGCCTCTAAAGGTTATCTTTCTGAAATTACAGAATTTAATATTACAGAGAAAGGGAACGTCAAGTGATTCTATTCAGTGAATAAAAATCAAGTACAAAGAGACAACTTAAACTAGGCTGATGATGAAAAGAACACTATGTTCTTACAAGCTGTCACTTCTTTTCTTTCTGAACAAACAAGCTTAGATATTGTACATACTGGCTCCAAAAATTGCTGTCTGGAGCAACCAACCAATCTTTCACAACTGCAGTGCTGCATTTCCAGCCAAAATAGTTTTAGTTCTATTCCAAATATATGAAACTGATGGTTAACACTGCAGTATCTTCTCTGCCTTCTTAACTGTTGCAAACTGTTCAATACCTTAAAGAAAACTGTGTTGCAGATGGGGGGGGGGGGGGGGGGGGGGGGGAACAGAAACTGTTGATACAGTTTTTTGGCACAAAAAAGGCTAGATTTCAAACATCCGATTAACACAAAATTCCAATTTGAACAATTTTACACATCATGGAGTAGCACTGCCAGATATCACAACATTCTACAAAATATACATACTTTAGAACTACTTAGGAGAGATTAGATAAAACCAGCCCTTTATTATGTTTTGGGATGATTTGAATAGATTTAAAGAGCTCTCGAGAAGGTGATTTTAATAGTCTTTATATGGAACCCTGCAGAATAAAAACTAATGCTAAAACATTCAAATTCATTTTTATTTGAAATAAAGTTATACATAAGTATTCAAAGCTGGCATATGTATTCAAACAGAATGGATATGGAGAGATTGGTAGAAGGAATGAGAACCAGAGGGCACAGATTTAAAGTAATTAACAAAATAAGCAATGGATACATGAGGAAAACCTTTTTTTTTTACAGAGTGGTTAGGATCTAGAATGCACTGCCTAAAAGTGTGGGGATATCTTCAACAGAAGCATTCAAGATGAAATTGGATTACTTATAAAGGAAGAATGTGCAGGGCTACGGGCAGAAGACAGGGAGTGGCAGAGAGCCAGCACAGGCACAATGGGCTGAATGGCCTCCTTCTGTGCTGTGACCACTCTGGTTCTATGACTTCAAGACATTAAGAGATGAGTCTTTTGTGAAGGTGCTCAGTAGCTAAGATTTGAATTGACTCATACACATTTAACTTATAGATTATGAACAAATTGTCCAGTCTTTCACCTTCTCCTAACTGACCATGAGTCACATCACAATTTAAAAAACCCCACAGTAACATTAATGGAATTTACATTTTTCATGAGTGTTTGATTGTCCCAGTTTTAACTGTTTTATTTACTCATTTTTTTCAGATTGCATCTTTTTTCGTAGTTTGCACAAAATTACTGTCCCCCACACAATCCAGAAACGTTCCATTATACAAGCACTCAAAAATAGTAATACCTCATGAACATTCATCAGATGTGATCATTGAAAGCTGATTTCATGGCTGTCTATTCTTGAAGCCTATACATTTTTTGTCAGCTTCCTGTAATGAAGATTCATTAATCAAGGTGCATGTGGCTGTCCTAGCTATCATTCACATGAAACATGCTTGCACAAATGGTCAAGATTAATTCACAGTTTGTAGGATGGTGGGAATAGTAGTTTAAAAATAAATAAAATAACTCACAAATAATGTATTGGGAACAATGTACATTTCTCTACTTATTTTTAAGGAAGACATTGTGATATTGCACTCATGTTCACTAAAGAATTAGGTTGTATTGTTAACTGTTTCTTTTCCACAGATGCTGCCATACCTGCTGAGTTTTTCCAGAATTTTCTGCTTTAATTATATCAACAGGTACAAAACAGCAACCTGATAGTGGCAATAATCTAGCAAGATGACAATACTCTCAGTATAGCACTGAGAAGTAACGGCCAGGATTCTTCATTTCAGAGACCAAGTGCTGATGCTGGGACTGAATCGCGGGTGCCCTACGGCCTCAATAGTGGCACCGGTCCCGGAGCAATTCAGGATATGCTAATTGAACGCTGTACCATGGCACACTGGTTAGCACTGCTGCCCCAGCTCCAGGGACTCGTGATCGATTCCAACCTCAGGTGACTGTTAGTGTGGAGTTTGCACTTTCTTCCCGTGTCTGCGTGCGCTTCCTCCAGGTGCTCTGTTTCCTCCCAGAGTCCAAAGATGTGCAAGTTAGGTTGATTGGCCATTCTATATTGCCCCTTAGGGCGGGGTTTCAGAAATAGTGCAGGGGATTGGGCCCAGGTAGGGTGGTCTTTCAAAGGGTTGGTGCAGACTCGATGGACTGAATTGCCTCCTTCTGCACTGTAGGGATTCTCTGATTCTATGTAAGCCGCAGCTGTGGCCTTCTCCATTATGTAAATAAAAGGGTATGGTGTTGGAAAACGGGCTTTGGCAAGATTATTACAGATAAATTTAAATATTTTTGTAGTCATCAAGCTCTCCTTTTTTCTCCTTCTTAATGACAGCTGAAATTATTATTTATAAGCTACCATCTTTCTGACACAGAAGCATTCGAGTATTGAATTTTCATGAGCCTTTTTGATGTGCACTGTACATGAGAGAATGCAATTCAGTAAGCTGCACAAAATTAAGTTTGTAAACTCTTGGAATATTAATGCATTATGTGATAGACTGAAACAGTTGTCCACAGGGTGTGCTCATTTATTTACCATAAATAATTATTATTGACACCAAAATAGTGGATGAACATGAACCCACTATCTCCAATTGCAACTTCTATTCAATAATTAGCCCGGCCAGTTTCCGATTACTGTATGGTATCAAGGTACACATCACAAATTAAAGCTGCTTTAGTCATTGACCTGAATTTTCAAGATGGCAGGGGCTGGCCATCCAAAGAGTCAGCAGGCCAGCAGCCCCGATGTCATATTACGCTCTAGCAAGCATTAATTGGCATAAAGCGGGACTATCACCCCTCAGGCCACAAGTTCTACCTTGGCGAGCTAGCAGCCAATCAGATTGACCCACATCTCTCCAGACCTTCCAGGCACAGAGCTCCAATATCCGAAGAGATTACCAAGCTGTAATGCGAGGGTGTTCCTAATCAGCAGGGGGCTTCTGATGGAGTCACCACCCCACTTCCAACCAAAGATCAAATTTACTTTATTTTCGTACTTCCGCCTCTGAGCTATTTCCCGTTAATGGCCAGCAGTCTTTAAGTCAGTGGCGGACTGGCCAGAGTATCAGCTTGCCCGATGGCAAGTGGGCCCCTGATGAAGTGGGCCCCCTATATCAAATAGAAATGCAATAAAGAAACAAACACAGACAACTGTTTTAGTAATAAAAAGGAATAAGAAAAAAAAGAGAACAGGACACAAATAAGCAGTGCATGAAAAGGAACGAAGCAGGGGAGGTAGTGGAAGGATGTGGAATAGGGGGGCGCCCGGGTCGGGCATAATTAAGGAAATTCCATGTTTTCAGCAAGAGTGTGTGAATTTAAAGATAAAGTTACAATTCGTGATTTGAGATGGTCGGCAACTTCAAAGGATATCAAGCAGTAGTCTTGGTTCAGCCAGTACATCGGTCCGGGGCCCGGAGAGCCAAGAAGGGGCCCGTGAATCTCTGAAGGGCACTTAAAAATTATAATTAATTAGATAAATGAATCTCCAACTTCTTTCCTGAGATTTGTATTCTAACTAATTAAAATATAATTGTTTTTAAAAAGAGCAATACCAAATAAAAATGCAATAAAGAAACAAACAAATAATCACTCAGTGTATGAAGGAACGAAGCAGTGTTAAACGGATGTGAAAAGGAGTGGGGGGGGGGGGGGGGGGGGGGGGCTGGTTCACCCGGGTCGGACATAGTTGGAAATCCACGTTTTCAGCAAGAGTGTATGAATTTAAAGATAAAGTTACAGTTCGTGATTTGAGATGGTCGGCAACTTGAAAGGACATGAAGCAGTAGATAGGGTCATGAGGTCACCGAAAAGGAGAAGCGGTACCTTTGACCGTGAATCATGAGGTCAAAGATATTGAAGTGATAAGCCATGATCGGTAAACTCAAAGGGTTGCGACTTGTAACACTACACTGGTATCAAACTGAACATGTTAACTTTGGTCGTGGGACCATTCTTAATGTCTTACTATAGTCGGAGCAAACTTCTAGTTTTAACAGTTGTCTCAGTTGCTTTCTGGTGTGAACACTGGACAGTGGATTGTCTCTTCTTCTGAAACTGCATAGGCCACAGTAGTATTGACTAATGAACATAGCCTATTGAAGCGTAAGTAAGTTATTTTATATTTTTTAATCAAGTAGGGGTCTATCTGACGTTCCTTCAAGTTATTCTTGCAATCATCAATATTTATTTTTCCCAATGTGGGCTATTTTTAATTAAGTTTTTATTTCAGGAATATTACCCCTACCAGCATGGAAAAGAAAAAGCATAAATCTGGGTCACTAAAACGCAAAGAACAAAAAGAAGCAGAAAGGAAGGAATCAGCCAAGCGATTCAGGCCTATTACAGAGTTTATAATACCACAAGCACAATCCACATCAATATCCAGTTCTGCAACAAATAATCAAGAAGCAAGAAACAATGCTCATGGTGATGATGCATGCAATGACATGCGAGTTACAAGAACAGAGAAGAGCTACTTTGAATGTAGAGACAAATACAAGTGCATCCATTACTAATCAACCCAGGCCCAACATTTCTTCTGGCTTCCTTGTTCCGGTATCTGTACTGCCTGTAGTTGCAACATCTGAACACATAGCTTCAACTAGTGACAGGGAATCAGATATTCCTTCAAGCATAAATGACTTGGTTTCTGAAGCACATTCTGTAAATGAACCTACACAAGAAAATGAAAGATCAATTACTGGAATCTTCCAATATCCATCACGAGCAAAGCTAAAACAGTTTTTTGCTGAACATCCACTTCAGCCACTTGATGATCTGCCATTTGATGCTCGTTTGTATGAGAGGAAAATTATGAATGACTCAGTCCCAAGAAAATGGCTAACATATAACAAAGAAAATAGATGCTTATATTGTTCATACTGCTTAGCCTTTGAGTTTCCCAACACTTGTAATCCATCACCCTTTGTACGTGGCTTTAGTGACTACAGGTGTATTAGCCAGAGCTTGACTTTACATGAATCGACAACAACACATGTCAGAAATGCTCAGCAATATATCAGTGTGGTTAATGATGGCACCTTAGATAAATTTTTTGCAGCATCACTAATTAAAAGGAAAGAAGTATTGAAGCAGAGAAGTATTGTCATGAGGACTATAGATATCATAAAGATGTTAGGCAAGCAAGCACTTCCTTTTCGAGGTCACAGAAATGAATCGACCTACACTCTAGATAATGAGGTTCTGAATCATGGCAATTTTTTAGCTACAGTGCAGTTGATGGCAAAATATGACCCCATTATGGCAGCTCACGTTTCTGCAGTGCAAAACAAGTCTAAACAAAGAATCAAACGATTAGAGCAACAAGGAAAGGCTCAAAGTAAAGGCCGTGGTGGACTTGTTACATACCTGAGTAAAACAACTGTAAACATGTTAATCAAAATTCTGAAGAATATGATACAAGAAAGAATTAGTCATGAAGTTTCTCAAGCAAAATATTATTCTATTCTTGTTGATTCAACACAAGATAATTCATCCATCAATCAGTTTAGCATTATTATTCGGTATGTGCTTAAAGGTATTATCTGTGAGCGACTACTTTCAGTTGTGCCAAGTAATGATGGCACAGGACAGGAACTTTTTGATCTATTGATTGAAACATTACAGCATCTTAAAATTGACCCCCAAAAATGTTTATCTGATAGCAAAGATGGCGCTGCAAGCTACCATGGCCAGTATAATGGTTTACAAAGTAAAATTGCTGATGTGGCTGATCAACATGTTCATATATGGTGCTATGCCCATGTCTTGAATTTGGTGATAACTGAAACAGCAAAATGTTGTGTGCCTGCAGTTTCTTTTTTCAATTTGCTCCAGAATATAGCAACTTTTGTGAAAGCATCATACAAGAGAATGGCTGTATGGATAGAAGTTCAACATAGACATAGAACAGTACAGCACAGAACAGGCCCTTCGGCCCTCGATGTTGTGCCGAGCAATGATCACCCTACTTAAACCCACGTAACCCGTATACCCGTAACCCAACAATCCCCCCATTAACCTTACACTACGGGCAATTTAGCATGGCCAATCCACCTAACCCGCACATCTTTGGACTGTGGGAGGAAACCGGAGCACCCGGTGGAAACCCACGCACACACGGGGAGGACGTGCAGACTCCACACAGACAGTGACCCAGCCGGGAATCGAACCTGGGACCCTGGAGCTGTGAAGCATTGATGCTAACCACCGTGCTACCGTGAGGCCCCCTAGATGGAAAACATCTAGGACAAGAAAAAATGAAACGATTAAAGCTAATTGGTGAGACCAGATGGTCAGGAAAATCTAATGTAGCAACAACTATATTTGGACGTTTTGATGATGCCGCTGCCAGTACTTCCGTAAATCTATTGACATGCTTATCAATGATACAAGATTCAGAAAAGTTTGATCCAAAAACAAATCATGAAGCAAATGTTTTACTTCAAAGTCTTCTAAAGTTTGAAACCATATTGACAGCATTTACTTACTTGTATATATTTGAAACTACAACCCCGTTATCAAGTTATCTACAGACAAGTGGTTTAGATATGTTTACTGCATGGAGTTGTAGATTCAGCTACAACAATGTTGAAGGAACAGACAAGAACATTTGATAACGTTCACAGCAAGGCTTTGGAATTTGTAAATAAATGTAATGACAGGATTTCACAGATGAATATGGATGAAAATCAAACTTTGGAAATTGATGCGTTGGAAACAGCATTGCCAGTTAAGAGGCAGAGGAAGAAGCAAAGAATGACAGATGAGCTTATTGATGATGAAATAAATTCCTCAGATTCTCTAGCTGATTTTCGAGTAAATGTGTTTAACCTAATAATGGATTGCATTGTCCAGTCACTAGAATCACGCTTTGTACAACACAAACAGTTGTATAAAGATTTGTCCTGCTTGGACCCAGCAAAGTTTAAAACTATTGCAGAGAAGGGCCTTGAGGATGAAGCATTGGAAGGTATTATTAAGCTGTTTCCACAAATCAGCAAAGATCAAGTAATATTGGAATTGTTTTCTTTTGTTTCAAACTTTGATGTATTAAAGCTATTGCTTAATGATGGTGAGAATATGGATTCCAGTTGCAACAATTGTAAAATTTGCAGCACTTCCCATCATGTGTACTAAAAATTTTGGCATCCAACAGACTTCATGACAAGGCATATGATAACCTTTATGAACTTTATAAAGTCATCTGCACACTATCAGTTACTCAAGTCCAATGTGAGGGGACATTTTCAAAGCTAAAGATCATAAAGACAAGGTTAAGAAATTCGCTGTCTGAGGAGAATTTGGAATCATACATGTTGCTATCCATTGAAAAGGAATTGTTAGATGACTTGGATGCAGAAGCAATTATTGGTAGATTCACACAATCATCTAGCGAACACAAACGATTGCTCAAAATATAGTGGACTGCATGCAATGCTCTATTGTGCTTTTGAACTATCTGTTAATGTGTAAATTGTGCAGTAAACTATTTAAAAATATCAACCAATTACTTAAAAAAAAAATTTTTTAATTAAAAATTCAATTATTTTTTCCACAAAAATTTTAATTGTACCCTTTTTTCCATATGTATTTTTTGAAAATTTTATTTATTCGTTATGAAAATTAAATGATAGCATTGTAGTTGTGGGTGGGCCCCCTTTGTCTCCTGACAACCAATATTTTTAGATCCAGTCCGTCACTGCTTTAAGTGGCCACGTAAGGGCCTTAATTGGGGCAAGGGCAGGCTTCCTATTCAACGCCCTCCCCTCCCCTGTGTAAAATTGATACCAGGTCAGGTGGGCAGTAAACTGGAGGGAATCCCATAATGGAATTCTTCCCCCCCCCCCCCCCCCCCCCACACCAACCGCCTCAGAACTCACTGTGCAGGGGGGGCATAAAATTCTGCCCTTAACTTACTATAAGAGGCCAAAACTGGAATTGAAGTTAATTCTACATGGGACATACTGCAGTTAAAAGCAGGAGCTCTACATTCAGAGTAATTTACAACACCAGTGCATGCTGCAATGAACAACACAATAACAGTAGCAAATTATCTAAATGGAAAGAGTGGAGCGTAATATGGCATCAGGGCTGCTGGCTCTTGGATGGCCAGCCCCAGCCATCCCGAAAATACAAAGAATGATTGCTAAAGCAAACAGACCAATTGTTCCCCCTTTTGGGGCCATATAAAATGAAAGGTCACAGATATAGGTTGAGAGGCGGTAGATTTAAAACTGAGATGAAGAGGAACCACTTGGTGGTGAATTTGTGGACTTTACTGCCCCATAATGCAGTGGAGTCAGAATGATTAAATGGTTTCAAGAAGGAGATAGATATATTTCTGACTTTGAAAATGGGTTAAAGGGATATGGGGAACAGGCAGGTAGGTGAATTTGAGACTAGAAAGAGATCAGCCATGATCTGATTGAATGGCAGAGCAGGCTCGAAGTGCTGAATTGCCTACATCAGCTCCTAATTCCTATGTTCCTATGTAGCATGTCATGATATGCAAACATGCAGCTAATGAACACATAGAATAGGACACGACCAATGAGCAATCAGGACACTCAGGGGTGGTATCTCACTATAAAAGTGATAAGGCACTCACACCCCGCCTCTTTCCACAACTTACTTTCATAACTTGTTTTTTTTCAGCTGTAACTAGGATTTTAAGATGACAACTTACCTTTGGTTCATTGTTTTGTAGTATAAGGATGTTCAGAATAGTAAGGGTTAACGTGGAACTGGGAAGCAATAATGCCCACATATACAGATATAGAGAATCATAATTGACAGAGGGCAGCATTGTAAGGAGAGACTCTAGTAGGAATCAACTTGACGTTGACTCCTACGCTTGGGCTATACTTTTTATATAAGTAAATCGTTATGTGTTGCCAATAGACATTACAGTTCAACCTTACCGGTCTCTGAACCTCTTAGTGAGACCTACTGAATATATCCTTACAACACGTTTGTTTAAAAGTCTAACATTGGTAAGCATTAGGTCAGTTGGTTGGCATAACAACCTTGACTAAAACTTCCTTTTATTGATGGACTGCAGAACAAAAATTTTAGATGTGGGGCTAGGTTTCCTTTGTTGCAGTTGCATTCCATATTAGATAAATAAGTCAGGTAGTCTCATGCTGGAACCTAGAGCATTTGCCCAAGCAATGCCTGTAGTCCTACAGAGGTAAATCAAATTATAAATATGCTAATTTAATCTGAAACCTTGGTAGAATAATTTGGTTAAATAAAATTAATATTTTTATTCATTCATACGAATTGGAGAAAAGGTTTTGCACTATTTGAAATTTGAATAGTTTAACTGGAAGCAGAGTTGGCCTACACTGATTGTATCTGATCTGGATCATATTCATTGGTTTTGTTCTGTACTTGCAGTTCCTGAAAATCTTGGCTACAGTGAACCAGTGAGAATGTACATACAATATGTGAATCAATCAATCCCACAAGCTGAATAGCCAGAGCAAAATACCCCAGATGCTGGAAATCTAAACTAAAAACAGAAAATGTTGGAAACACACAACAGTCGTAAACGTTATTTTGCTCTACACCTCTGCTGCCAGACCTGCAGAATGTTTCCGACATTTTCTGTTTCCATTTATTATAGTTGAATAGTTAATCATTTTCACAAGGCTGTATTGATTTCAATGTTTAAAAAATGAAAATGTCTCCAAAATATTCAAAATACGGATGTCATACAAGATTGCATGTGAAATAAAAATGAAATTAACTTCCATTACAATCCAAAAGCACAATATTTTAGTTTATTTTGAGACTGTGCGCAAAGAATGATTTGCTCCAGGAGTGATTGCATAAAAAATAGGGCTTTGGTATTTATTTGTAGAAAACTGAATTACAAATACAATTTTAAACTTTTAACTTCACACCCAAAAAATAACAGCTTACAATTAACCCTTAACACAATTCTACAATTTCCCATTAAACAACAAGAAGAAAAATACAGCTCAAAATTGATTCACCTGAGGAAGCAGCAATGCTCCGAAACAAAAGGGAAAATGCTAGAAAATCTCAGCAAGTCTGGCAGCATCTGTAGGGAGAGAAAAGAGCTAACGTTTCGAGTCCGATGACTCTTTGTCAAAACAATTTTCCGAAAGCTAATGACTTGAAACAAACTTGTTGGACTTTAACCTGATGTTGTAACTACTTATCCAGATTAAAATTAGTAGGGCTAAAAGTAATACTTGCCTCATAAAACAGATTTGGCTCCGATTGCAACCCCTTCAGACTCTGACTGAATATCTTCCAATATCTGCTTCAACTAGATTGTTTCAGCCACTTCCTTGTCTTTAAAATATTATTACTCTTTTTTAAAATTATCTTACTGGGAACGAATTGTGGACTCAGGGTCAGGCAGATCAGAATTCAGCTCCTCTCTCTTAAACGCACTGCCTCTCTGGCTTTCCTGGGCTCCACCCCAAAATGAACCCATCGCCCCAAGCTGACAAACAAATGATCTTGGCTACAAAAGCACATTAGCCACCCAGGGACCTCCCCAGTCAATCCACATTCTTCTGGTCAATTTCACCTACTATTCCCTAGAAGCACTACAGCATAACACACTATACCCCCAGGCTTTTAATACTTAACTGGTCCCAATATTTAGAAGCCAATATTCATAAAATCATCCAAATGTCACATCACCCCCTTAAAAAAATGAAACAACAATGTTAACAGATGGCTTAATTTTCTAAAACCCTTGTAACTTTAAACATTTCTTAAGATTACATAGAACATATTCTATAAGATATGAATCATTTTACATTTTTAAATAGGCAAACATCAACACTGATATAGTCCATTTTTGGCTCTCAGTGCTACAGTCGTGATAAAGCATCAGCAATCACATTTTTCTCTTCCTGCCACATGTAGAATTCATAAATTAAACAGTTGTAATAATAAACTCCATCTGAATAGTCCTGCGGTTTGACTTTTAAATTTTTCCAAGAATTTTAATGGATTGTGAGGCGTATATACAATTGTTTATTTTAAATCTTTTTGTTCTTCTCATTTTCAGCATGTTCATCAAATAGACAACAAAAGAAAACAAACAAAAACAATTATAGTACCGATCTCCCAAACATGACCCCATTCAGAATACAGACCAAAACATCACCCGTACATTCCAGGTTAAAAAAGAAAATTAACAGCCAATCAGTAAACAGTGTAATCAAGAACAATAACCCCAACCCACCTTCCCCCCCCCCCCCCGAAGTTCGATGGCAAACAATTCTGTAAAGTGCGTAATAAACAGTCCCCATGAATTGCAGAACCCTCCTTCATCCCCCTCAGATCAAACTTCACCTTGTCGAGAGACAGAAATCCAGTAGATCCGCCCGCCAAGCTGAGGCAGAGGGCGAAGAAGCTTACCTCCACCCCAACAGGATCCGCCTCTGGGCAATCAGCGAGGCGAAGGCTAAATCATCTGCCCCCACACCTTCCTGCAGCCCGGACCGATCCGACACCCTGAAAATGGCTTCTATGGGCTCTGGCTCCAGGTTCACATGCACTACCCCCAAGATGACACTGAACACCTCCCTCTAATACTTCTCCAGCTTCGGACAGGACCAAAATATACGGACATACTTTGCGGGGCTCCTCCCACAGCGCTCACATACGTCCTCCACTCCCTGAAAGAGTCGGTTCATCCTCACCCTCGTGAGGTGCGCCCTATACACAACCTGCATCAGCCCCAACCTCACACATGAGTTTGAGGCGTTTACCCTACGGAGCACCTCACACCACAAACCATCTTCCATAACCTCCAACAACTCTTTCTCCCACTTGGTTTTGACCCCCTCCACGGACATCCCGTCCTCCCCCAAAATCCTCCCGTAGATCGCCGACACCACCTCCTTCCCCATTCCCCCTGCCGTCAATACGTCTTCCAACAATGAGGGAGTTGGCGCTATCGGGAAGCTCGGAACCTCCTTCCTAGCAAGAGCTGCAGGTACCTAAACCCTTCCCCTTGCCCCAGTCCATATTTCTCCTCTAATTCTTCCAACCTTGCAAAACATCCCCTCAGGAGCAGGTCTTCTAATACACTGATTCCCCTCTCCTTCCATCTCCGGAAACTCCTGTCCAGCTTCCCTGGCTCAAACCCATGGTTCCCCCTAATGAGCATCACCCCTGACCCAGCCCCCAGCATAAAGTGCTGCCTCAACTGCCTCAAAATCTTCAGTGTTGCCACCACCGGACTCCCAGAGTTATTTAGCCGGGGCCATCAGTGGTGTTGGCTTGTGTAGGCTTGAGAGATGAACAGACACTTCCAACACAGATGAAGGTTCAACTCAATTTTATTAACTACTTCTAACTAACTAACATATGATGACTGTGGGTCTAAATAATGCTAACTTGAAGTAGAGACATAAGCCTTGTCCGAACCAGTTGATTCTCTCAGCACGTGTTGCGAGTCCGTGCTGGGCTGAATAAGTTCCTGTTACACTCAGAGGCAGCACCCAGAATGAGCGGGAACCGTGGTGCCCTCTGCCTTTATAGTGTGTGTATTCTAACTGGTGATTGGCTGCGGTGTTTGTACATGTTGATTGGTCCCTGTGTGTGTCCATCAGTGTGTGGCTGCACTATGATATATTGGGATATATTAAAACAATCGGGAGTGGCACTGTTACCACCATACTCAACCCCGATGCCCTGCACAAACCCTCCTCCTTTCTAACCCACTGGGACTCCCCCCTTCCAACCCAACTCCTCAACTTTTTGGCTTTCGCCACCAAATAGTAATATAATAAATTTGGTAGGCCCAAACCGCTACCCCCCACAGTGCCGCCCTCTCTGCAGACCACCTTTTTAACCCTGGCTACTGCTCCACCCACACCCACCCACAGCCCCCAAATAAACAGGGTGATAAACTTGTCCACTTCCCTAAAAAAAGCCGTTGGCAAAACGACCGGTGGGCACTGAAATAGAAACAGAAATTGTGGCAACACATTCATTTTAATCGCCTGCACCCAACCTGCCAGTGACAGAGGGAGGCTATCTCGCCCTGCCAAATCCACTTTCACCCTTCCCACCAATCTAATAAATTTGTACCAACGGAGCCCACCAGTCCCACGCAACCTGCACCCCCAAATACCTGAAGTGGGTTGCTGGCCTGTGAAATGGCATCCCTCCCATCCCAGTCCCAACTCCCGACCAGGACACCACAAAGTATTCACTCTTTTCCAGGTTTAATTTATATCGTGAAAAAGACCCAAAACTTCGGAGAAGTTCCATTATGTTCAACATAGACGCACTTTGCACTGATATATATAACAATAAATCGTCCGTATACAGAAACACTCTGGGCACGATTCTCCGACTCCCTGCTGAGTCGGAGAATCGCCGGGGGTCGGCATGAATCCAGCCCCCGCCATTCTCCGAATTCTCCAACCTCCAAAAATGGTCCCGGCGTGAATCGCGCCACCCGCCTCAGAGAATGGCGGAGACCGGCGCAACGCTATAGGCTCCGGGGCTGCCCGAATGGCGTCAACCAGTTCTGATGGTTGACGCCGGACTGCGCGGAGGTAGGTCACGGGTGACTGCAGGAGAAGTGACGCCGCGGCCACAGTCAGTGGGGAGGGGAAGAGGGGCGTGTGGAGGTGGGCGGGTGTGTGTGGAGGTGGGGGGTGTGTGTGTGTGTGCGGGGGAGGGGTGTGCGTTGAGGGATGGGTGTGTATGTGTGTGTGTGTGTGTGTGTGGAGAGGGCGAGTGCCGGGGAGGGGGGAAGAGGGCAAGTGCCGGGGAGGGGTGAAGAGGGTGAGTGCCGGGGAGGGGGGGGGGGGGGGAAGAGGGCGAGTGCCGGGGAGGGGGAAGAGGGAGAGTGCCAGGGAGGGGAGGAGGGGTGCCGGGGTGGGGGGGGGGTTGGGTAATTTGACCGCTTGCCAGGTGCCAGTTTCCAACAGTCGCGACTATGCAGCCATGTAACCTGGCTGCGGGTGGGTGGGGGGGAGGGGAAGTATGGGCAATGATGACATGTTGTTGTTCGCCCCCCCCCCCTTACAGGCCGTTATGTTTGGAGTTCACCCAGCGACGTTGGCCAACGTGGCGGGAGCCGCACTTCTACATGTTGCCCTGGGGGAGCAGGAGGAGGAGCGTGCCAGGGAGGTGGCGGAGGCTGCCGCAGAGTAGCATGCCGCAGGGGGCAGGTGGCAACCGCCCAGGCTGGCGGGCCGCCCGCCCAACAGGACGAGGAGGAGGAGGAACATGGGGAGGAGGAGGAGGTGGAGCATGGGGAGGAGGAGGAGGTGGTGGTGGTGGCACGGCGATGGAGACAACCGATGAGGCCCCGTATGTGTACCGGCCCCACTCGTCGTACCAGAACCTCACGGACCAGACATTCAGGAGGAGACTCCGGATGAGCCAGGAAACCGTCGCCCATATCTGCCACCTGATGGCACACCTGGCACCGCGTGGCGGAGGTGGGGGGAGGACACCCTCTCCCCGTGTCTGTCAAGGTTACAGTGGCCCTGAACATATATGCAACGGGGTCATTCCAGGCGCCGAGTGGGGACCTGGCCGGCATCTCGCAGGCATCGGTGCACCCGTGCATCCGGGCAGTAACAGACCCCTATATGCCACTGCAGACCACTACATCCAGTTCTCTGTGGACTGGGCCAGCCAGGATGCCGGGGCAGCGGGATTCGCTGGGACGGCCGGGATTCCAATGGTCCAGGGTGCGATCGATGGGATGCATGTCGCCGTGCGGCCACCTGCGGATAACAGGGCCGTGTTCACAAATAGGAAGGGGACCTATTCCATGAACATTCAGGTGGTCTGTGACCACCGTACGATGATCTTGCATGTCTGCGCCCGGTACCCGGGCAGTGTACTTGACTCATTCGTATTGGCGCAGTCGTTCATCCACGCAATGATCGAGGGACGCCCCCCCTAGCTGAGTGGCTGGTTGCTGGGCGACAGGGGTTATCCGTTGCGGTCGTGGCTGATCACGTCTATACGGAGGCCACAGACTGACGTGGAGACCGGCTGCAACGATGCCCATGCAGCGACCAGGGTTGTGATAGAGAGGTGCTTTGGGCTGCAAAAGGTGCCTGAACCTCTCTGGAGAGGCCCTGCAGTACCTGCCAGATAGGGTTGGCCGCATCGTTGTGGTGTTCTGCGTCCTGCACAACATAGCCCAGCAGAGGGGCGATGTGCTGCAGGCAGAGGATGGGGAAGTGGAGGAGCAGCAGTTCGAGGCACTGTCCTCCCCAGATGAGGAGGATGGGGGCAATGGTCAGGACAGACGGGCTGGACATGGACGGGAGGCTGTCCACCATTACCGGCTGGGCCAGCGGGCACGGGACAGGCTGATCGCCGCCCGGTTCACTAACTAGGGGACGTAGGAATCTCCGGGCATGGGCACAGACTTACACAATGGTACCAGCCGACCACCCTCACCCCCCCACCCACCCACCACCAACACCTCTCACCCCCCCACCCACCACCGACACCCTCACCCCACCATACCCACCACTAACACCCTCACCCCACCCACCCAATCACCACCAACACCCTCACCCCACCCCAACACCCTCACCACACCCACCACCAACACCCTCACCCCACCCACATGCACACCACCCCTCCATTGCACATTCACCTGCGGCACAACTGGCCGGGCTCATGTGGAGGCGTGTCTATTGCAGGCCATGGAGGATGATGATGACCCGCTCTGCGATGAGCTCCGGGCTCGCCATCGTTGGACAATGTCTGACCCACGGCCGCAGTACCACCCTCCACCCAGACCATCCCTGCATACAGCCGTGACACTGCAGCGCACAGTCCCGTTATCTGCCCGGGGGGATGGCGAGGGCGACCTGGGCTGGGGGGGGGGGGGGGGGGGGGGGGGAGACACTTACCTGAGGCCAACGTCCTATCACCCCTCACATACACACACGCGCTCACCTCACACCACACCCCCGCACGCTTCGGACAGAGCACAAAGGCATCTTCTGTCGGTGTGAAAGTGATTTTAATAACAAACAGTCCATACACGTGCCCTAGTCCCTATAACGAATCTGTGCCCTGCACCCATGCCAACTTACTCAGTCTCTTAATTGTTTAGCCGTACGGGCCATTTGACTACATCTAGGGGGTTCCCCAGACAGCAGAACTGGAGGTGGACTCCTGTGATTCCTGCCCTGTGACTCGGGATCCCTTTGGCAGCCGTTTTCTGGGGCAGCCCGGCCTAGATGGGCCAGGCTGCGGCTCGGGCTACTGGGATGGCGAGCTGCCAGCCTGTAATGCCCGTTGCCCACCAGTTGCACCTGGGATGGGGTGGGTGGGTAGAGAGTCCAAGACAGAGTCCGTGTTCTGGGACCTCCACTCCAGGGGGGCCATAACAGGCCTCAGCACCTCCTCCTCCCTCAGAGTGCCCGATGACCCACGGGCCTCTACATGGGTCGGGGATGCGAACGGACCGATCATCCGACGCCCCCCCCTCCCCCCCGACACCTGACGCTGCCAGTCCTGGAGGCCGGCCCTGGCATCAACAAGGGGCTGCAAGTTTGCAGCCAGAGAGCTCAGGGAGTTGCCCATCCCTGACTGTGTCTGGGCAACGCCGGACAGCATCTGGGCAATGGCGCCAATGCCCTCAGCGATGGCCTGCTGGGACTGGGCCACTGCCTGCAGAGACTGGGCATGACCTGCTGAGACTGGGCCACGGCGTTGAGCGCCTCTGCCATCTGCAGCTGGCTCTGGCTCATGGCTTCCTGTAAAGAGCAACCTGCCCTGGGCCACACACGCCGCCTACATGGAAAGCCCCAGGCCTTGCATACTGCTCCCCATGTCTGACACTGTCACCCCCATTGCCTCCACCGCGGACGCCACCCTTGCGGTTTCGGCCTGGGTCCCTCAGGGATCCGTGTTGGGCCCACAATTGTTCACAATCTACATAGATGATTTGGAGTTGGGGACCAAGGGCAATGTGTCCAAGTTTGCAGATGACATTAAGATGAGTGGTAAAGCAAAAAGTGCAGAGGATACTGGAAGTCTGCAGAGGGATTTGGATAGGTTAAGTGAATGGGCTAGGGTCTGGCAAATGGAATAAAATGTTGACAAATGTGAGGTTATCCATTTTGATAGGAATAACAGCAAACGGGATTATTATTTAAACAATAAAATATTAAAGCATGCTGCTGTGCAGAGAGACCTGTGTGTGCTAGTGCATGAATCACAGAAAGTTGGTTTACAGGTGCAACAGGTGATTAAGAAGGCAAATGGAATTTTGTCCTTCATTGCTAGAGGGATGGAGTTTAAGACTAGGGAGGTTATGCTGCAATTGCATAAGGTGTTAGTGAGGCCACACATGGAGTATTGTGTTCAGTTTTGGTCTCCTTACTTGAGAAAGGATGTACTGGCACTGGAGGGTGTGCAGAGGAGATTCACGAGGTTAATCCCAGAGCTGAAAGGGTTGGATTACGAGGAGAGGTTGAGTAGACTGTACGCGTTGGAATTTAGAAGGATGAAGGGAGATCTTATCGAAACATTTAAAATTATGAAGGGTATAGATAGGATAGATGTGGGCAGGTTGTTTCCACTGGCGGGTGAAAGCAGAACTAGGGGGCATAGCCTCAAAATAAGGGGAAGTAGATTTAGGACTGAGTTTAGGAGGAACTTCTACACCCAAAGGGTGTGAATCTATGGAATTCCTTGCCCAGTGAAGCAGTTGAGGCTCCTTCATTACATGTTTTTAAGGTAAAGATAGATAGGTTTTTGAAGAAAAAAGGGATTAAGGGTTATGGTGTTCGGGCTGGAAAGTGGAGCCGAGTCCACAAAAGGTCAGCCATGATCTCATTGAATGGCGGAGCAGGCTTGAGGGGCCAGATGGCCTACTCCTGCTCCTAGTTCTTATGTTCTTATGACCAGCACCACTCCCAGCTCCTGGACGCAGGTGGACTCCTCCACCTGCTCCTGCAGCGGCCGCAAGCCGGCCATCACCCCCTTCGATCGTCCCCGGTTCTGTGACTGCACTGGGTATATGGGTGGGTGTCGTAACTCCAGGAACCCGGGAACCCGTCTGGGCGGCAGATGGTTGCTGGGGTCGGGTCCCCTCCGACCTCCCGGCCCCTCGGCTGCTCCTACCTCCACCTGCTGTACCGGTACGGCTGTGTTGTGCGCACCAGTGAGTGTACCAGAAGCCTCATCGCTAAAGTGTCCAACCGAGGCTAGTGTCTCTGCGATGGTGGAAGGTGTTGAAGATAGCAGTGGCGTTGTGTCACGCTCCTCGTCCAACCCTAAGTCCATGGTCCCCTGGGGTGGTGGTTCCTGTCCACCCGTCCCGTGTGTGTCAGTGTCGTGTGTATCAGTGCCCTGGGTAGGGGTGCCCTGGGTAGGGATGTCCTGGGTAGGGATGTCCTGGGCAGGGATGTCCTGGCTTGGCTGCGACGGGGGCCTGTGGCTGCCCCCTTCGTCGCTGGGTTTTGCCCGCCTGTATCACGCACTCGCACGAGACGAGGGCGTCGTCTCCCTAGTGCTCCGGGTCTGTCCCTGTCTCATGGCCGCCCTGGGACGTCCTGGGGGCGTCGTATGCCAGAGGGGCCGAGTCTCTCCCTGTCTCATGGCCGCCCTGGATCGCCCTGGGGGCGGTCGGCATCCGCGGGACGGGTGCATTTAGAGAGTTATATGGGAAAGCTGGGTATAGAAGGTTATGGGTCAAATGCAGGCAATTGGGATTAGCTTAGTGATAAAAACTGGGCTGCATGGATAAGTTAGGCCGAAGGGTCTGTTTTCATGCTATAAACCTCTATGACTCGATGACAATTGAATTCTAAAGGCTGTGTCTCTGCCAAATTTAAATATTGAGCTATGGCTTGTATTATCTCTAGCTTCCTCACCCTTTTTGATAAGGTTAATTGCAGCTTATCTGCCAAAGAAGGTTTGCTTTAGTCTCACTTTGTAAACCATCTAGAGCAATCGTTTCCACAACCAAAAAAGATTTTGTGACTGAAAGAGCCATCTCCAGTTACTCCCTATTTAAATTTCAAAAACTGAAAGAATGCAACCATATATACTCACTGCCTTTAAGTTCAATAACCTCAGGCTAAACAAGGAATCATATTTAAGAATCCCGATACTGACAAGCCCTAAATTTTATTGCGATCTCAGGCCAGACCCTAGCAGTAGATAGGATAGTGGTTTATTTTAAGACTGTACAGGAAGAATGATTCGCTCCAAGAGTGATTGCATGAAAAATAGGGCTTTGGTATTTCTAAAACAAAACTTTATTATGAACACAATATTAAACTTTTAATCTCACACACTTGTGCCTGTCCACTGCTAATTTGATTAGCACTGATTGGAGATTGGGCAAGTGTCTCTAGTAAAAAAAGTCATCTTGGTAGGACACAATACCTGGGTTGACAAGTTGATAAAGGGAGACGACTTAGCGTATCCGCATTAGCATTGTCCTTCCCTGCCGTGTACACGATACTATATTATTACACTGACAATGTAAGCAGTCGGCGCTGTATTCTTGTTGATGCCATGGGAGGAATATTTACTGAAAGGCTCATCAATGGCTTGTGGTCGGTACATATGGCGAATGGACAACCATAGAGGTACTATGGAGCCGCTTAACGGAAAAACGATAGCTAGATTTTCTTTGTCCAACTGTGAATACCCTTTTCAGCCTTTTCCAGTGTTCTAGATGCAAAACCAATGGGATTTGTGGACCCATCCTCCATTGCATGAGAAATTAATGCCCCACACTGTAGGGAGCCAACACTGTAGACAGGTCTGGCAAACTGTCCATAATAGTTTATGAAACCTACAAATGACCTTATCGCGACCACATTCTTGCACCTCCAGAGCTTCCTTAATCATTCAAACTTTCCCTTCCACAGGAGATCAACCTGGTGCAGTGGCTCTGTGGCCTAGACATTCCATGGTCGGTGCCTGAAAAATACATTTGCTGTGCTTCAGACATAGTCCCGCCTCTGGAAACCTTTTTAAAACTTGATCCAGGTTGCTGAGGTGCTCCTCCTTAGTCTTACCCGAAATTAAAATGTCATCTAAGTAGACTGCAACATTAAGAATATCTTGTAAAAGTTTGTCCTTTGGAAGATTGCCGGACTGGAGGATATGCTAAAAAACAAACGATAACACTTAAACAACCCTTAATGCGGGTTAGTGGTCCCGTACTGCTTTGAATCTTCCTCTAGCAAGAGTTGTTAATATGTCTGGTTCATATCAGTTTTGAAAACGTCTTGCCTCTTGCAAGGATTTAAAGCAGATCTTCTATCCTCAGCAATGGGTAAGTGTCCAACTTGGAAACCTGCTTAATGATAAGTTTGTAATCCCCACATATGCACACAGTACCATCACTTTTCAGAACAGGAACAATTGGAGCTGCCCAATGTGAAAAGTGAATGGGTTCAATGATTCCTCGCCTTTGCAGTCACTCCAACTCCTCCTCCACTTTTTCTTTCATGGCATAGTGCACTGTCCTTGATTTGAAAAAGCGAAGAGGACCTTGAGGATTGAAGAACAATTTAACTGTAGTGCCCCACAATGTGCCCAGGGTCCACTTCCATCATGATTTTCTATCCATTGATCACCACAGCATAAATAGGCTCTGCACACCCCTCACTCATATTAATTATGTTGTAATAGTGTTCCTCTGCCTGGTCTCAGCTTTCCAAGTGATACACCATAAAATGAGGCTTCCTTGCATCTGAAGTCCACGGCTCAGCCTTCGACTTTCTCTAAGCACCCTGGCACATTTTCGCAAAATTCCCCTTCTTGGTATACTGGTGACAAACAATGATTCACATAGTGTGACCCTCCACAGCAAAAGCACTCCAGTGTGTTCACCTTTTTACTTGCAGCTTATTTTTCTACCTGATGCAGTGCACCTGCCTGCATGCCACCATTGGCCTTCTGAATATCTTTTGCATTATCGACAGCCATTTCCATGCCCTGAGAAATTTCTAGAGCACTCTTCAAAGTAAGTGTTGCTTCTCCCAGCAAACTCCGCTGAATGCTGTCCTCTTTATTGCCACAAATGAGTCTGTCCTGATGCATGTCTTCCAAAACTGCTCCAAACTCGTAATGTTCAGAGAGCTGGTGGAATTCACCAACAAAGTTAGCTACAAACTGCCCCGTCTTCCAAAGATGACTATGGAATTTGAAACTTCTGAACAAATGTAACTAAATCCACAAATGTAATATCTCCCAGTTTCTGTGATGTAGTTAGATTTCTCACTAGCTTGTAAGTCTTTGCCCCAAACACACTCAGGAGAAATAGTGCTTTATAACCTCATCTGAGATCCCATTGGCAAAGAAAGTATCCCAACCTTTCCACATAGTCAGTGCAGTTCTCATTCTTTTCAGCAAACTCAACCATGGACCCAATAATAGCCATGGTGCTGCTAACTTGTCTTCTGTCATTAAACTGAGCAAAACTTTGTGTTGAACTTCCTAAAACAATGTTTTAATATTCTCATCGGGCTGGTTTAGCACACTGGGATAAATCACTGGATTTAAAGCAGACCAAGGCAGGCCAGCAGCACGGTTCAATTCCCGTACCAGCCTCCCCGAACAGGCGCTAGAATGTGGCGACTAGGGGCTTTTCATAGTAACTTCATTGAAGCCTACTCTTGACGATAAGCGGTTTTCATTTCAAAAAGATGTTGCACTGGTGACGAACAGCTTTCATAAATTGACAATGATTCGCATATTGTGATCCTCCATACCTTGACTTGACCACAAGTCAATTTGAACAAAAACAGGTTATAAGTTAATCTTTCTAAATATATATAAATGACCAAGTTTAAAATACAGTATGGACTCAAAAACGGGAGCAGTTGTCTAAACTTCGAAATAACAGTAACTGAATAGAATTAGAAATAACAGCAGTTGAATATGAATATATACAAGGAACAACAACAACAGCTAATGACGTCACAGCACTTACTGATGACATGAGCAATGGATTGAAATAAGAAGGTACATAATAATAATACCCTCTAACAGTACCCAAAAGATATTCTTGGGAATCCCTATCGGAAGATCAAAGGTAAGGGTTTGCAGGTCAATTGCCTAGGTGCTAGCATCCTCGGAGCAATTGCCTTGCATTGGCAACATCTAAAAATGCAATTTAAATTGTAAATGTCAAATGGTTCCCAGCTGTGCTACAAAGTCATTTCCCAGGAAAGCTTAGAAAAATTAAAATCTCTTCTAACGTTTGGATAACTATTGTACAGTTACAGAGCGCCAGTCCCTCCCCCAATAAAACTCCACACACACATGATCCTCCAGAGAACTCCGCCAATAAATCCCCCCTACAGGTGCCCACCCACAAGTGCCCTTCCACACCCATGATCCCCAAGGGGGTTGCTCTGCTCTCCCACCTACTCCCCTAGCACACACAATCGGCCCCCCAGACGGCTCCACAAACCACCAACTATCACCCCCGCCCCCCGTCACAGGCTCCCTGCCCCACACATGGCCCCCAGGTACTACCCACCACGTCAACACCCGACCACACACATGAACCTCCCAAAGGACTCCCCAACCACAAATACTCTCTCACAGGCTTCCCCCAACACCCATTACCTCCCATAGAGGAGCACCCCACCTCTCCCCTGCCTATCCAACCCTGCCCTCCCCACGAGTCTTCCCCATCCTGGACTCCTCCTCACCACAATATTGAACACCTCACCCCGCCACCTCCCAATATGCTTCCCCCTGACCCAACCCCTCAGGAGATTACCTCACCTCCCACAACCCCTTCCCCATGGGGCCCCCTCACATTCCCAAACCCCTAGGGCACCCTGTCTACCCTCCCACCTCTGGACAGCAGACCCCATCCCCAGTTGCCCCCTCACAGTATTCCCCAATATGACTCCCCATGGTTACCTCAGACCTGACCCCAGCAGGACCAAACTGACTCCATCCCCTCCACAATGTCCATTGCCCCTGCCGCATGTTCGTCTTCCAATGTCTGAATCCCCCAAAGCCTGACCGCTAGCCCAATGTCTGACTCCCCCACACCAACATCAGACCTGCCCTCCGAAGTCCGACATGCCCCCTGATGTCTGACATGCCCCCCGATATCTGACATGCCACTCGATGTCCGACATGCCCCCCCAATGTCCGACATTCCCCCCATGCAACACAGGCACAGAAGAATTTTCAAGTAAGTAATTAGGCATAAAGTGGGTATACAATGCTGATTGCCACTCAAAGGAAGTTAAATCTCAGATGTTTTCTCAAGGCAAAAGCCAGTATGATTTTTGAACATAACAATAGAAATGTCAACATCAGCAGACAACTATGCCTTCATGTGTTGCTCACAAAACTAATTTTTTATTGTTGTATCTAAAGTTGTTAAAGGGCCATCTATTCCACTAAAGTGCCACATCAGCCTGTTGCCATTTTATAAGATGCTTTTCTCTAGTGGTATCAAGGATTCAGATTTTACCTGCTGCTCTCCAGCTTCAATCACAATATCACTGGAGAGAGACTTTATGATATTAACTAAAAATGGAATTGTTAACATGTCTAATCATAAGGATTCTGACTAGCAGCTTCAGAGTGTGAAGTATAAAAACAAAATCAATACAAATATTTACCTTGGTTACATTTATAATTATGAAATTAATTCAGTTCAACACCATTCATATTTATTTAAGGCAGATAAAGTTGGAAATAGGAATGGATACTGAAAAATAAATCCCTGTACGAAAATGAGAAATATATCCTGCTATCAAATATCACAGGCGTAACCTTGAAAATATTTCAGTCATATGCACTAATTATTCTAAACATTGTCAGAGCCAGGTATGCATTTGCTGTACGGTAATTGTAAACACATTTATCTTATACAGATAATAACAACTGCTAGGAATGTGGGATGTTAACAAGATTAACAGTGAACTTGAGATGAAAAACAAATTACAGACAAGGAACAAGACTAGCAGACATCCAGAGGAATAATGAGATGTGGTTTGCCTGTAACAAGATTAGCAGGAGTCTAGAGACATTGAGGTGTGAATGGCCTTAACAGAAACATGTTTATCAGAGATCAAATTACAACAAATAATAACTTCCAAAGGCAAGGAATTTTAGATGTAGACAGCAGAATCTACGGAATGGACTATTAATGAGTCTAAGCAGAATAATTGTTAGAACTCACATTGGAGAGGGAGGCAAGTTTTCCATCCAACAGTCAAAACAGGCCAGTTCCATACAAAGGCCAGTTTCATCTAACAGAGCCACGGCAGATTGGAGATATTCCCCTCTAAAAGATACAGTTTTGTCCCTTTGCTGAACCAGGAAGATATGTTTTCCCAGCCTTGGTCATCAAAATGGTATTGTGCGCTAACTATTAACTGGATTTGACCGATAGAGTTACTAACATTGGATGTTGCTTGGAAAAATGGGTCTGAGAGTTCAGGAAATGTGGGTGTATTTTGGGAAGAAGAGGTAACTTCAGATAAAATGGTGTGTTTAGTTATTCATACACTTAAGTGTCATAGTGTTTATTAGTCTATTGTCATGTGTTTTCCTTTTCTTTTACTTTAATAAATATTCTTTAACAATTGTTTACACAACGACTGGATTGGTTCCTCACTGGGTTGTACATGGTTCCTCATATTATTACAAACAAAACTGCTTAGAACCAGGGTTTCAAGTTTTCCTTCGGGGTTTTGAGACATTCTTGCAGGCAACATCAGTGGGGTTCTTAACTCAACTCAGTACAAATAGAGGCAAAATATTTTAATTAAATTGATAGGTCTTTATCAATTTAGGGGCTGGTTTAGCTCACTGAGCTAAATCGCTGGCTTTTAAAGCAGACCAAGCAGGCCAACAGCACGGTTCGATTCCCGTACCAGCCTCCCCAGACAGGCGCCGAATGTGGCGACTAGGGGCTTTTCACAGTAACTTCATTGAAGCCTACTCGTGACAATAAGCGATTTTCATTTTCATTTCATTCATTTTCTGTTATATACAAATATATTCAAAAAAAATTCTGTTTACCTTTTGGATCTCTTCAGGTAACGGGTGGACTGGGACATGGCGTTCCATGGTAATCTCTTTAGGTTGAAGATCAAAACTGTTCAACATACCATCAAACTGGTGCTGCTCCTGTGGCAAAATAGAAGGAAAGATTTGCATTTATATAGTGCCTTTCGTGACTTTGGACATCCCAAATCTCTTGATATACAATGAGATACTTTCTGAAGTATCATAATGTAGGATACACAGCAGCCAATTTCTGAACTGCAAGGTCCAAAAGCCGCCATGTGATAATGACCAGGCACTCTGCATTTTTAAATGACATTGATGAGGAATAAATGTTGGTCAGGACACTGGGGATAATTCCCCTGCTTTTCTTCGAAATTGGGCCATTAAATAATTTACGTCCACCTAAGAGACCAAAGTGGGCCTTGGTTTAACATCTTGAAACTCAGCACCTTGAACGATGGAGCATTCACTAAGTATTTTCGAGCTGTCTGTGCTCAAGTGTCAGGAGTGGGACTTGAAGAGGTGAGAGAGTAACTGAGCCATAGCTGACATGCACATATTCTAACTAAAATATGTAAACCATAAAATAAATTGCAATTTAAAAGCAAAGCACATGTAACCTTGAACTTGGTGAGAGCAATGCTTGAGAATGGAAGCAAAGTAATGCTCATCGGCTATGCAGTTGTGATTAAAATTATACAAGATTCATCTACAGTACCATGGTGAATCACAGTGTGAATCAACTTTACTGTGGCACATCCCTGTGAAATATTGCAGCCTCATATCAAATTCCTGCAAAAAGTTAGTCACCAAAATTGAAGATTGCAGTGTAACTCAGACTTCAACAATTTGGAGATGAAATCACAAGACTTTAGACACACCTGTTGACAACTCTTGGAATATTATGTCTCGGTCAATGAATTAGGTAATAGCAGCTTAAATGTCAAAATTTAAAATCTAATTTTTATCAAATCCACCATCCACTTATTAAACTGCTCTTTGAATGTTGGCCAACAAAAGTTGACACCTGATTGACAAGTCCTAAGATCTATTGACAAATGTCATTTATTGTAAAGACCAGTCATGACTCCCTTTGCTCTTTTTGCTGTTAAGGTATCTTAGAACTTCTTAAAATATGTGATCAAATACAATTCTGCTCCAAAACTAACTACCAAAAGATAATATGCAAGCATGCCATTTCATATATTGTGTATTGAACAAGATTTTATTTAGGAAAGCAACATTATTAGCTTCATGTAAACAAGACCAAAGAGAGAACTATTTAAACTATCTTACAGTGAGTTGATGGAGAAAAGCTTGCAGGAACGTAATGATGAAGTGTTGCCAGAGCTGAAGCACTACAGCCAGCTGCAGTCAAATCAGAGAGGTTTTTGAAAAATCAACAAGAAATCAAACCCAGGCCACAGTCACTGAAAGCGGGATCATCACAGAAAGAAAACCTTGTGTTTGTATAGTGCCGTTCATAACGGCAGGATGTCCAAAATTGTTTTGCAGACAATTCAATACTTTTTTGAAGTGTGGTCACTGTTGTAATGCAGGAAATGTGACAATTTATATACAGCAATTTCCCACAGATTGTTTTTGTGATGTTGATTAAAATTGGCCAAAACTGGGGATAAATCCCCTGTAATTCTTCAATAGTGCCATTGGTTATTTTACATCTATTCTTTTTACACCCGAGAGCAGACTGGGCCTCAGTTCAACACTTCATCCAAAAGAACAGAGTGACAACTGATTTTCGCTTTCCAAAAAAAATCACAACTGTCACAAACTAGAGTACACTTTATTTTGTCAACCAGTGAACAATAGACGAATCAAACCAATTTATGAACTCTATACACGGTAATGGCCGTAATAGCTTGATACTTGATAGCTGGATTATATGACAGGTCGGTACACATTACCACAATTTACATCCAAATTACAAGTGAAGCCAAAATTATTCAGTCATTGCACTCCAGGGCACGGCAACACAGGGTTGGCACAATCTACAAGTCATCTGAAGAATAACGTAATACACAATACATAACGTTTTAAACAACCTTCAAGGGACTGGAAGCCAGCAAACGGCCACTGAATGATAACAAATAGCTTATTATAGACCAGCTAAGTCACTTCTTATGAGGACAATTCCATAATCGTGCTTGCGGCTTTCTGCTTCCAATCGTACCAACTACTGAAAAACTCTCAACCTACAGGTCATCCATGATTAGAATTACTCCCTCTCCCGTTTTCCTGTTATTTGGGGATGGGGGTGCCAGATACATAAAACAGACTGTTCGGTATATTTTTGAAAAGGGCAACTAGCCAACCGGCCTCTCTAGCTGCTAAGTGAGTGCCTGGAGGGGGAGCTTGGTTCTCACTCAGGGGACCTGGGTGTAACTTCTTGCAAGAGTCTGTCTTCTACACTACCAGGGAGCAGTCTCCAACCAGCCGGCCAGTCCGCCACAGCCCCGAGCTAGCGCATCTCGGGGTGAAAAATTAATTCCCCTTCAACAAACACACCGAAAGATGGAGGTGCGGGCGGGGGGTTCCCAGCCTTGGCGCTCGAGTACAACATTCAGTCGTTAACATTTGGTGAACGGACACTGCCGGCATCCACGCGGAAACAGCTCATCCTGTCCACCCAGGCCGCGTTCGGGGTAACCATGGAGACCACGCAGCGAGACGCGATGACGCCGGGGTGGGTGGGGGCGGGTGACAGGGCTGGCCCGGACCTGGGGCAAGAACCCCCTTGTCTCCTGATTCCCCAGCTGCTTCCAGGCTTTGTTTAATAACAACAGCCTGATGTTTAACTGCAAAACACAGCCACGGTGCGCGGCAATCCAAGGAAATTTAGACAAGGCAATACCCAATAAAGTTCACAACGCAAGGGGAAAAAAGCATAACTCACAAAAGGCCCCGAGTAAAAAGTCTGCGATCAAATCCACCGAAATGAATACATTTCTTATTGGAATTCAAAAAGGGAAATATTTTCTCTGGTTCCTTTCACACAAAATCCTTTACAGCTAACAAAGCACTTTTGAAGTCATAGTTGCAAAGCCAAAGTTCGATTGCACCAAGGACCTGGCCCTGCTGAGCCGCTTACTCGGATGCCATGGCTGTTCGAATTGAGACAGAAAGTGCCATGCTCAATGATGTTTGCAGATTCCATCAATTATGCAGATGGGAATGATGAGAACATGACTATCTGGAGAACTGGAGAAAAGCACTGAATAACAGGGATATACAAGGCTAGTGGATCAAAGACCCAATATATGGACTGTCAGACTGAAGGTACAACGGTATGTGTGAATAATAGAGAAAGCAATTAGCTTCAAGTACCTGTGGTCAGTTCAGAACATGGAAGTGTGAGAATGGAAGTTAAGCAATGGATTAGCTCTGGTTCAAATAATTGGAAGAAGTGCAATGGGGTGTTATGTGATCTAAAAGTATTGCTGACGCTGAAAGAAAAAAATCTACAAGACCAGCATTGTTGTATGGTGCAGACACTTGGGCAACATCAAGAAGAGAGGAACAATGACTCAATGGTAATTAGAAGCAAACATTTAATGGGATATGTGGAACGAAAAAGGACAAAACCAGAAACTTGTACATCAGGGGGTCAGTGAAGATAGCGGCAGCATCGACAAAAGTAATCAAGAAGAGGGTGAAATGGTTATTGGTCCAGAGAAACATGTGAGGGGTGTAGTGAAGATGGGACTGCCAGGGAGGAGGAGAAGAGGAAGGCAGATCAGATGGAGAGATGCAATGGTGACTTAAATGCAGTGGGTTTGGAAGAGGAATGACAGGAGGAGGATGATCAAACAGCATTGTGGCCACAAATAAAATGGGAGAAGCTGGAAGAAGAAGAGGCGGCACAGTAGTTAACACTGCTGCCTCACAGCGCCAGGGACCCGAGTTCCATTCCGACCTCAGGTGACTGTGTGGAGTTTGCACATTGTCCCTGTATCTGCATGTGTTTCCTCCGGGTGCTCCGGTTTCCTCCCGCAGTACAAAGATGTGCAAGTTAGGTGAATTGGCCATGCTAAATTGCTCCTTAGGGTCCAAAAGGTTAGGTGGGGTTACAGAGATATGGGGAGAGGGGGTATAGTGTTGCACGTTTTACTATGGGCGTAAAACGCGTTTATTGGAGTGTATTAACACGCCTCCGAGTTCGACGTGTGCTTAACACTGCTAGGCTCTGTTCTATGTAATTATTTAAGCTCTGGAGTCGCCAGCTGCCGTATAGGCAACGTCACAAGTATTCCAAGGTCAAATTCAAAGTAATAAAGACGATACACCGATTAGTCAAGTTCAAACGATCAATATTTATTATACAGTTAATAATAAATACTCATGCACACACACTAAGAGACTAAGCTACAACTAAACATAAGCAAACAGAATACTTATCTAACAGGAACAGGCAAGGTCAGAGAACGAGGCCTTCGTCCTGGTTTTGTCTGCAGCCTTCAGCAAGCGTTCTGGCACTTGGGAGTCTAGTGGGCTTGGATCGCGTAGCGAGCGTTGAACTTACGGTTTCGGCGGCTGGTGCTCAACGGCTGGAGTCAGGATACCAGGTGTCAGTCGGGGCCGGAGCACAGGTTTAACAGACCGGACAACACGAGGTCCCTATCTTTTATAGGGGTTCCGTTGTCCTTCCCTCTTCTCGGGCGGGCTCTACCTATTGGATCAATTTCTTATCGATACTGGATTAATTCCCCAATGCGAGGGGGTCTCCGTGATGGAGGGGGCGTTTCTTATGTCCTTTTGTTCGGAGGTTTCTGGTGCCTCGATGTCTGGGTCTTGATTGGAATGTGTCCATTCAGAACCAAATGTATCTATTGTGTGGGTGTTCAAGTCTGATGGCCTCATTAGCATGCAAAGCGTTTTGCCATTTGCACCTAGCTAAGGTCTCTTCACCTGAGCCCAAACTGGTTTCTGCTGCTGCAGAATGCAAACTGCTCTTTGCAGACTGCTGTTCTGGCTGAACTGTCTGTTTCTCAGCAGCCTTCCATTTTAGTTTGGCTCAGTGTCCATTTTGCGTGGCCAGCATGGCTACATTCCCTCCTTGTGATCCTCACAATCATACTATTGTGAAGGATCACCTATGTACTTTGCCTCCTTGTGTTCTGACCTCTTGCCAGTTCCTGTTCTACTCTGTTCTAAACTATGGGAAGAAGAGAAAAAATTTTTTAACTAACATTTCTACTTGGCCCTATGTCAAAGGGACATGCATTACTACAATTGGGAACCTCTACCTATCACTATTAACCTTAACCTTAACTTAAACATTTAATCACTCTAAAATCTTAACCATTCACACCACAACATCACACTTCCCAACTCGGCAGTCGAGTATGGAACAATATAATACATGGCTGAATTTTATTTACAGAGTGTTGTAATCAGTGAGGGGTTGAGGGGTTTGGTGGAATCCGAAGATGGGGGATTGCACTCTATAGATGGGTGAGGTGCTGGAACGAGAGGCTCTCCTCTTCCATTTCCTCAACCTGAGGGTCTGCACTAGGATGGTGAGGATCGCGATCACCAACAGTGATTCGATTATGTAGGACATGGAGTACCACGTCATGAATTTAGTACACCAGGTCTGAACCTCGCTGATCAGAGCTGAGCACTGGGGGTTTGCTGTACTAGAAACATTTACGGTGGGGGTTGTGGGGGAAACGTGTCTTGTTTCCACACATATACATATGACATTAAATAGTAATAAGTGGGCTTCCATCATTTTGCTGTTCTTCTTCTTTCTCTTCCTTCTTCCTCCGGTATTGACAATCCTGGCTTCGACCTCTGTCTCGTCCTTTGAAACCTTTGGGATCAAGCACAGTATCTGTCAATACACAGTTTAAGACCTTTACTTGTTAGTGCATCTGTCTTTCAAAACCCAATTGACCCTTTAAAATGACTGGCTAAGTCACACCCTGTGACTCCCCTCATTTTTTTTTCAAAAAGCGAATTTAAAGACCAGCATACACCTAACAATCCTTCCTTCTGCGAGCCGTCTCGCAGGCTTTGCTGATTTACCATCCGAATGTTTCCGGATGTAAATAGCATGTGGGATGGCGGCCGAAGGGCTACCTAACCTAAAATGAAAACAAATTTGGAAAGAAACATCCGAATGAGTTGCGTATGGGCCGCTACGGGTACGAGTTGGATGGGATCCCCGGGTAGGGCGTGCTGTGCCATACCCGAGCTTGGCTGACCAAGGGTTGGTTCTCAGACAGGGCGGGTCCTCTGTGCCGTTTGTCCACTGCCTGAGTAACCTGGAGAAAACGGGTACGAATGTGTTAACCATGACTTGCAGCCTCTATTTCGCCGAATAGAGGGGCACCTAAAAAACCAAGGGAGCCAAGATGCTCCGTTCTGAAAACAGGGAACAAGTCGTGAACCGTGTCGGTTCACCAGAGGATACAACTGAAGTTCTCAGAAATATCTGCGGACAAGCTATTTGGCGTGTGGCCTTACAACTTTGGAAAGGATCTCCAATCAAACCGAAGTTCTCAAAAGTTTCGGCAGACAAGCTAACGTGTATGTGAGGTGGTCACAATCTTTTCAGCTGAAAAGAAGATGTCCATCCTCCAACTGAAACATTTACATTCCTGAAAACAAACAAACATAAAACGAAGACAAACATACGTGCAGGTTCCATCAGAAAGGACATCGTTTCCCTCAAACGATTCCTATCTTACATCATCTGGACACCTCACTTTGATTCTGCCTCTGTGAACAGGGTCACAAAGGGGTTGCCGTGTCGGGAGTCAGACACCGTGTCGTCCTGCTCTCCCGGATCCCACACCCTTGTGTGGATCAGGCATGCAATTTTGGAGTTGTGTGACCGGGGGTCACTTTCGTCATTGCGGACAAGTCTGTAGGAATTGTCCCTGTGCCATTGTGTAGCGTCGAGTGTGTTGTCGGGGTAGTCGGGGTCGGGTGGTGGTTCTGGGTTTTTAAGGTAAGTGACTTCCATGGGGTCACTGGAGTCGGGGTCGTAGGTGGTGCAGTGTGGGCTGTATGGCTGTGTGGTGTCGCTGTCTTCAGAGTCAGTGTCTGTCCTACTGTCTCTGCTGTGGCAGCTTGTGGGCGTGTCGGGGCGTGGTCTGTAGTGGTCTGTGGGCGGAGTCGTGGGCGAGTCCGTTGATGTACTGGTCTGTGAGGGGGATGGTGGAAAAGTGTCTCTGGTGGGCGGGGTGAAGTGTTCTGCTGCGTCTAGCAGGACATGGTGGGCATGGTTGGCCTGTGTTCCATATGCCTTTAACTGGTTTATATGGAACCACGCGGTCTTCCCATTAGGATACTTTATCCTGTAAACGGAGGGGCTAATTTTGTCCGAAATTGAGTAGGGACCGGAATATTTTGGAGCCAAAAAACTGCTGGGGTTATAAACAGATAACATTACCTGTTGCCCAACCTGGAATTCTGTGGTGTGTACGGTCTTATTGAAACAGGCAGTCCGTTGCTGTCGGCGTTTCCCTAGCTGGACTGCGGCTGCGAGCTGTGCAGACCTCACAGTCTCAACTAATTCTTTAACTGCCTTTTCATGTGTGAGGGCCGTCACTTCGGGGCTTGTCATGTCCAGTCCTAAAAGGAATTCTGTACCTTTCATAGGGCGTCCGGTCATGAGTGTGTGTGGTGTGTATCCTGTCGATGTGGAGACAGTGTTCCTTATGAACATAAGTGCAAAGGGGAGCACTGAATCCCATGTGGAATTGTTCTCTTGAACCATTTTCCTAAGGGTAGTTTTTAGGGTCCGATTCATGCGCTCCACAATCCCGCTGGACTGTGGATGATACGCAATGTGGAAGTTCTGTTTGATTCCGAATATTGTCAGGACGTTCCTCATGACCCGTCCTGTAAAGTGAGATCCCTGGTCCGAATCGATACTTCGGGGTAAACCCCATCTCGTGAAGATGTGGTGGGTCAGGATCTTTGCAGCTGTCTTTGCTGTATTTGTTCGTGAGGGAAATGCCTCTACCCACTTGGTAAAGGTGTCTATCACCACCAGAACGTATTTATAGCCATTCCGACAAGGGGGCAATGGACCTATAAAGTCGATCTGGAGGTTTGTCCAAGGGCCGTTAACTGGGCGAGTATGCCGAAGTTGTGCCTTCTTAGAATACCTGTCCGGGTTATTCTGAGCACAAATCAGGCAATTCTCTATGTAGTGCGTTACATCATTCCTGAGATCAGGCCACCAACAGAGTTGCCTGAGGTGCCTCGTTGTTGCATCAATTCCCTGATGCCCGTGTCCGTCATGGAACAAGGCAATCATCTGATTCCTGTCCTGCTGTGGGACCACATAAAGTCGGTCCTTAATGATCACACCCTCATGTGTGGTCAGTGCGTGTTTAAAGTGCTCGTAAGCAGGCACAAAGTTTCCCTTGAAAACCTCCCTGAGGTCTCCGTCCTGTTTTTGTGCTGCCACGAGATCTTTAATATCAGTCTGTGAGACTTGGACTGCGCTCACAGGGGCGCTAGCTGGTGCGCTAGCTGGGGGGGTCCATAAGTGTCCTCTCCTGGAACCTGCCTTAGCCAACGCGTCGGCTTTTACATTCCCAGGTGGTGATGACCTATGGTGGCTGCGAACTTTTATAATGCCGAAGGTCCTGTCCTTCGCTTTCGCTAAAATATGCTGGAGTAGAGGGGCTGATGGAAGGGGTTTCCCGTCTGCGGAGACAAAACCTCGTGTCCTCCACAGGGGCAGAAAATCGGTTAAACTGTTACAGACATATAAGCTGTCTGAATATATGTCTGCTGGGCTGGGGAAGGAATCGGGGTGGTCCACTATGTACGCTATGGCTGCTAGCTCTGCTGCCTGCGCGCCTAAGTGACCTGGTAACTTAAGAGCGATTTCTTCGAGAGCGCGCCCCTGCGCGTCCTCTACATAGATGCCGCATCCTGTGATACGCTCACCATTTAAAACTGTGGAGGAACCGTCTACATAAATCCTCAAGGGTCCACACGTGTCTGTGGGCTGGGGGCCTTGTTTCGGGTTCCCTATCTTCCTGGGGGGTGTTTTTGCTAAAAAGGGTCCTGTGTTATGCAGGGGAGCTACAATTTCACAGTCATGGGGCTGTCCGGGGTATTGGAGGTTGTCGGCTAAGTATGTGTGGGTGCGTGTCCGTTTTACTGTAATGTCCCGTCCTTGTAAAAGTAGGGTCCACCTAGCTGCCCTAATCTGGCTAACTGAACCGTCCTTCAGTCGACCGTCTAGTAGTAGCTGTGTGGGTGTGTGTTCGGTTAGAATGGTGATGGGGTTTAGTCCGGTAATGTAGGAGAAATACTGTACTGCCCAGAAGACAGCAAGGAGGTGCCTCTCACAGGCTGAAAATCCTTGTTCTACCGGGTCTAACAGTCGGGAGGCATAAGCCACTGGTCTTAGCTGCTCGTGCCGTTCCTGAAGCAACACGGCCGAGAGGGTCAGATCGGTGCTCGCTACCTCGATTGCGTACGGTGAAAGTTGGTCGGGGACTAGCAGCGCGGGTGCTGCACTAAGGGCTCGTTTCAACTCTTCCACAGCGCCTGTATGCTGCGGAAGCCATTCCCAGGGGGCTCCTTTCTTAAGGAGGTCTGAAAGTGGGGCGGCTTTTGTCGCGAATCCGTCTATGTGGTTCCGACAATAGCCAACCAGTCCTAAAAACGACCGGAGGGCTGATACATTCTGGGGAAGGGGTAATTTGACAATCGAATCAATTCTTTTGAATTCGATCTCGCGTTTGCCGTGCGTGATGACTGATCCCAAATACATCACTTTACTTTCCAATATTTGGGCCTTTTTCGGGTTAACTTTACAGCCAATTTCAGTTAAGAGTTCTAGGAGCTCGGCCAGAAGCGAAATGTGCTCTGCCTTTGTGTCTGTCTGCAGTAGTAGGTCGTCTACATACTGGACCAGACAATCGGGTCGGGAAAATTTCTCTAATCCACTTGCCAGCTGTCGGTGGAAAATGGAGGGTGAATTGTGGAATCCTTGTGGGAGGCATGTCCACGTGTACTGCTGAGTTTTGAAAGTGAATGCGAATTTGTATTGGCACGCTTTTGCCAATGGTATTGACCAGAATCCATTACTGATGTCCAATACCGTGAAGTACTTGGCGTTGAGACCCTGCTTGAGCATGGTCTCGGGACTAGTAGCTACCGTTGGGGCTACTGCGGGGGTTACTTTGTTGAGTTCCCGATAATCGATGGTCAGACGCCATGATCCATCGGGCTTCCTCACTGGCCAAATAGGGGCATTGTTGGTGGAGGCTACCGTTCTCAGTACACCTTGGTCCAACAAGCTGCCTATAACTTTTTCTATTTCCACCTCTGCCTCGAGGGGAAATCTATACTGCTTTTGCGGTCGGGGGTCCTGTCCGGTAACATGAACTTGTCCAGTCATTCTGCCACAGTCATGACGGTGACTTGCAAATGCTGTCCTGTGTTTGTTTAGTAGGGCCTTAATTTGTCGGTCGGTGTGGAGTGTAGTCAGGTCGAATGAGTACTCTCCCACTGCGCTAATCCGATTAGCGTAGTCTCCTACTGTGAGGGTGGCTGGGGCTCTGTCTGATCTCGCCATTCGCCAGACACACTGGTTCACTGGGTCGAACGACAAGCTGTGAGCGTTCATAAAATCTATCCCCAGGATGTGCTCTGCTGTCCGGGGAAGATTTACTAAAACTACGGGTGCCTTGTGCTAATGTTCCCTAGCTGGATCGCTACGGGTGCTGTGATATGTCCCTGCTGCGAGTGTCCGGTGAACCCGCTAAGTGTGATGGTTGAGGTGGTCGGCCACGTGTCTGCGTGTGTCGTGGTTGTGGAGTTAATGGTGGTGCGGGATCCTCCTGTGTCCCACAGTAACTCTATGGGCTTCCCTTTGACTTTTGCCGTGACTACGGGCCTCCCTGATGAGTCCCATAGTGTGTCACAGACCCAAGTGGGGGAGCCCGAACACCGTCAGTTCGTCTCGTCCACATTGGTGGGTCCTGACTGTACTGCTACATTGTGGATGGGTTTTGCCTTGTTGCGGTTCAGAGTGCCTGTCTGCTGGCCTCTCTGAGATCGCTGGGGTGCTTGGCACTCTTTCGCCCAATGCCCTAACTGTCCACAGTTATAGCATTCCTGTCCTTTCTGTTGAGGGCTGCTCTTGCCTTCATTTACCCATGCGGGCTTCTGGTGCTCTCTGACTGCTTGGATATCTGCAGCAGCCTGAGCCTCTTCTGGGGATCTAACCTTTCCTTTTGCCTGAAGCGATTGCTCCCAAGCGCGGGACAATCTTTTGAGGACCCATTTCTCGTTATGGGCCTCTTCTGAGGGGTCGTAATTATTGCAAGCGCTCTGTCCTGCCTCTGTTGCGTGTGAGATAATTGTGCGCGTCCACTTAACCATGTTTTCGCGGGTTAAATGCGCTCTATCTAGCTGTCCGAAAACTGCGCTGAAGTGAATCCACAGCCTTCCGGCGAATGCTGTGGGGTGTTCAGATCTCTTCTGCCTGCACTTATTCAAGCCTTCTACGGGGTCACCTCTATTGTACCCGATGGCATCTAAAATAGCAGTGTGCATCTCCTCTAGGCTGCCTCCTGCCACGTTTTGTGGGTCGGGGAGGGCTGCCACTACACTCTGGTCTAAGCTCAGCACGGTGAGCTTAACCTGCTCTCTCTCATCCAGGCCGTACATGGTAGCCTGCTGTTTTACTTTGGCGAAGAACTGGTGGGGGTCTGCGGTGGGGAGGAACGGAGTGATCTTTTCACAAGCGTCCCTTAGCTGGGTTACTGTTAAAGGGGTGGTGTAAGTTATGTCTGGGGCGCCTTCTGATTCGGCTTTCCTCTGTGTGGTTACGGGATTCATGGGTGCGGTTATGATCTGAGCTGTGGGGGGTTGGGGTGCCTGTCGTTTCTGCTGAGCTGCGGGCGCACATGTTCCCTGAACATAACGCTGCGCTGTCTCGCTTAATTCCTGCCAATCTGGGGCATTTTCCCCATCTAACTGAGCTCCAAAGGTGCTTTGGAAGCCATTCTGCACCGAAAGCAGAGATTGCAGTTCCGCAATCTGTTTTCTGCATTTCGCGTGGTCAACTGTGCTTTGTCTTTGTTCGGTTGTTGCAGCATGGAGTGCTCTCAAAGCTGCTTTGAGATCGGAACATTGCCTCTGCAATGCCTCCACCTGCTTTTCCGATTCCTGTCTTATCAGAACGGCACGTTGCACGTCCTGATAGGCTTTCTCATACTGGGTCTGGGAACTGTTCAGATGAGCTAGACAAGACTGGTGAGCCCTCTTGGCATCATCCACCTCTCTACCCTTCTCTGCCAACTTCCCTTTTAATTCCAGGTTTTCTTTCTCGATGTCCCTGACATCGACCTTACTCATTCGGTTCCTTTCCTCTAAATCTGCCCGGAGCGTCCTGATGACCTCCTCTGCGCCTCGCAACTGTGCCAAACAGGACACAATCGCCATCGGCTTGCGTGCTTTACTTAAACTCTTTTTGTGTATCTGAGAGAGGTTCTCCCACCAAGTATGACCTATACTTCCGGGACCTGTCTCCTCATTTGCACAAAACTCTTTCCAAAGGGGCCATCCCTTTCCCTGCAGATATTTGCGGAGTTCCAGCTCCCACGTGGGACACTGGCCTACCCTGCTACTGCTGCTGGTCGCTGCGACCACAAACTTTGCTGGATCCATCAGACGTTCCATTGCCTGCATGGCCATTTCCTCTGACTCTCTTTTTATAATTTGGAACAGGGGGTTGCTGGGGTGGTGTTTTGTGAAAAGGGTACGGCTTACGCTATTTTCCGATTACAAAACTACCGAAAGTTTGTCGCAACAAAAAGCTTTCAGTTTTACCTTACAGCCCTGTTAGTACGCATGCACTAAAACACACTTCCGAATTTCGCTTATTATTTTGAACACCTTGAATACTTGTGATCTCTTTCTTTCTCTGCAATTTGGAGTTCTAATTCAAATTTCAGGGTCCTGGACACTGTGGTGTTTCCACTTGCAACAGGGTCCCGGCGGATGTCGCCACTAAATGTTGCACGTTTTACTATGGGCGTAAAACGCGTTTATTGGAGTGTATTAACACGCCTCCGAGTTCGACGTGTGCTTAACACTGCTAGGCTCTGTTCTATGTAATTATTTAAGCTCTGGAGTCGCCAGCTGCCGTATAGGCAACGTCACAAGTATTCCAAGGTCAAATTCAAAGTAATAAAGACGATACACCGATTAGTCAAGTTCAAACGATCAATATTTATTATACAGTTAATAATAAATACTCATGCACACACACTAAGAGACTAAGCTACAACTAAACATAAGCAAACAGAATACTTATCTAACAGGAACAGGCAAGGTCAGAGAACGAGGCCTTCGTCCTGGTTTTGTCTGCAGCCTTCAGCAAGCGTTCTGGCACTTGGGAGTCTAGTGGGCTTGGATCGCGTAGCGAGCGTTGAACTTACGGTTTCGGCGGCTGGTGCTCAACGGCTGGAGTCAGGATACCAGGTGTCAGTCGGGGCCGGAGCACAGGTTTAACAGACCGGACAACACGAGGTCCCTATCTTTTATAGGGGTTCCGTTGTCCTTCCCTCTTCTCGGGCGGGCTCTACCTATTGGATCAATTTCTTATCGATACTGGATTAATTCCCCAATGCGAGGGGGTCTCCGTGATGGAGGGGGCGTTTCTTATGTCCTTTTGTTCGGAGGTTTCTGGTGCCTCGATGTCTGGGTCTTGATTGGAATGTGTCCATTCAGAACCAAATGTATCTATTGTGTGGGTGTTCAAGTCTGATGGCCTCATTAGCATGCAAAGCGTTTTGCCATTTGCACCTAGCTAAGGTCTCTTCACCTGAGCCCAAACTGGTTTCTGCTGCTGCAGAATGCAAACTGCTCTTTGCAGACTGCTGTTCTGGCTGAACTGTCTGTTTCTCAGCAGCCTTCCATTTTAGTTTGGCTCAGTGTCCATTTTGCGTGGCCAGCATGGCTACAATAGGCCTAGGTCGGTGCTCGTTTAGAGGGTCAGTGCAGACTCGATGGGCCGAATGGCCTCCTTATGCACTGCAGTGATTCTATGAAGTATTTTTGAAGTGCACTCACTGTAGTTGGAGGAAACAAATGCAGCTAATTTTCTCACAGGAAACTCACACAATGTGATAATGACCAGATATTCTGTTTTTTTGTGATTGAGAGTTATATATTGGAAAAATTGACTTCCCTACTCTTTTTCAAAATTATGCCATGGGATTTAAGTATCCAAATATATTCCTTCAGTGTATCAAGGCTAGTAACACTGGACGCAGCATGAAACAAAGAAAGTCTGTCTGATGCATTAGCTACCAGGTTAGAAAAGACTGAACCAACCTTCCAGCATTGTAGGGCGGCACGGTAGCACAAGTGAATAGCACTGTGGCTTCACAGCGCCAGGGTCCCAGGTTCGATTCCCCACTGGGTCACTGTCTGTACGGAATCTGCACGTTCTCCCCGTGTCTGCGTGGGTTTCCTCCGGGTGCTCAGGTTTCCTCCCACATTCACAAGGCGCTGGATCGGGCGGCGTGTAACGAGACGGCGACTGGCGCTTCCGTGATGAACGGCGTAACGGTTGTACATCCACGGCCTGTGGGCCCGAGGATTCCCCCTCTGAGTCTGCTGCCTCCATCATCTCGGCGTCTCTATCCCCACGCGGTTCTGTCATGACCTGCGCAGGCTTTGAGTGAGGCACCAGATGAAGATTGTGAGGAATACTTTCCATTGTGTCTGGTCTCTGTGGCTGTAGAAATGAGCTCCTGGGGCGGGGAATCTTTGGGGAGTCTTCTGGACCGAATGTGGTCTACATGTTTGCGCTGGTGATGACCGTGGGCTTGCACCTGGTAAGAGATAGGGCCCGTTTGGCGAAAGATTACGCTTGGGAGCTACTAGGCACCACCAGCAAAATTCCGAACGAACACTGGGTCACCAGGCGTAAACTGCCGAATCAGCCGATGCCGAGAAAAACCATGTCCCTGCCGTTCTTGTGTGCAGCGTACTTTTGTGCCAATGTCCAGGAAAACCATGCTAAGGCGGGTGCGAAGTCTCTGGCCCATTAGGAGTTCTGCGGGAGCTACCCCAGTCACCGCATGGGGGGTGGTCCTATATGAAAACAAAAAACGAGCCAGTCTCGTGTCCATCGACTCGGAAGACTGCTTCTTTAGGCCTCGTTTGAATGTCTGCACTGCGCGATCCGCCAACCCATTTGAAGCCAGGTGATAATGGGCAGTGCGGATATGGCATATGCCGTTCATTTTCATGAACTTCGCAAACTCCTCACTTGTGAACAGAGTGCCGTTGTCCGTGACCAGCACCTCGGGGAGGCCATGCGTACTGAAAGACAAACGCATCTTCTTGATTGTTGTGCAGGACGTTGTGCCTACCATCTTATGCACCTCTAGCCATTTAGACTGGGTGTTGATTAATAGAAGGAACATGGATCCTTGAAAAGGGCCAGCAAAATCTGCATGCAAGCGTTCCCCAGGCCGGTCTGGCCATTCCCAGTGATGTAGGGGCGCGGCCGGCGGAAGCTTCTGATGCTCCTGGCAAATGGAGCAGTTTTGGGCCACCTTCTGAATGTCGTTGTCGAGGCCTGGCCACCAGACATAACTCCGGGCCAACATTTTCATTTTGGTCACACCTGGATGCCCATTGTGCAAGTCTCTCAGTATCAGCTCCTGTCCTTTTTCCGGGACAATCACACGCGTCCGCCACAAAAGGATGCCGTCTTCCACGCTGAATTCGGACAGCCTGGAGGAAAATGCCCGCAACTTGCCTGGGAGCTGTCTATGCTGCCCACTATACAGGACTATGTGCCGAACATTTGACAGGACTGGCTCCGTCTGGGTCCACTCACGGATCTGTGATGCCGTGACAGGCAAGGTGTCCATAAAATCTAGAGTTGCAACCACCTAACCGGTTGTGGGGATCGACATGGGGCCGGTTGATAAAGGCAATCGGCTCAGTGCGTCGGCATTCCCTATCAGGGTTCCTGATTTGTGCTCCAGAGAATACTCGTATAGAGCGAGCAACAAAGCCCAGCGCTGGATCCGTGCGGAAGCAATGGGCGGTATTGGCTTATCCTCTCTGAAAAGTCCCAGCAGAGGCTAATGATCAGTCACGATAGTGAAGTGGCGGACATACACGTACTGGTGGAAACGTTTCACCACAAAGACCACTGCCAAGCCCTCCTTCTCAATCTGCGCGTACCTTCTTTCCGCTGCAGTCAATGTGCGGGAGGCAAAATCTATCGGCCGCTCGGCCCCATTCTCCATCTTGTGGAACAGGACGGCCCAAATACCATACGGGGATGCATCACATGTGACGAGCAAAGTATCATAATGGGTTAGTAACCCAGACGACGACAATTGTGTTTTACCCGCCGGAAAGCGGTTTCTTGCGGCTGACCCCAAACCCAGGTGTGATTCTTCTTTAGCAGAAGGTGCAATGGGGCCAGCGTGGTTGCCAGATTGGGGAGGAACTTTCCGTAATAGTTTACGAGGCCGAGAAAAAAACAAAGATGCGAAGTGTCAGTCGGGGCGGGGGCCTGTTGAGCAAGTTTGCAGATGATACCAAGATTAGTGGAGTTGCAGATAGCGAGGCGGACTGTCAGAGAATACAGCAAAATATAGATAGATTGGAGAGTTAGGCAGAAAAATAGCAGATGGAGTTCAATCCAGGCAAATGCGAGGTAATGCATTTTGGAAGATCTAATTCAAGAGTGGACTATACGGTCAATGGAAGAGTCCTGGAGAAAATTGATGTACAGAGAGATCTGGGAGTTCAGGTCCATTGTACCCTGAAGATGGCAACGCAGGTTGATAGAGTGGTCAAGTAGGCATACAGCATGCTTGTCTTCATCGGACGGGGTATTGAATACAAGAGTCGGCAGGTCATGTTACAGTTGTATCGGACTTTGGTTAGGCCACATTTGGAATACTGCGTGCAGTTCTGGTCGCCACGTTACCAGAAGGATGTGGATGCTTCAGAGAGGGTGCAGAGGAGGTTCACCAGGATGTTGCCTGGTATGGACGGCGCTAGCTATGAAGAAAGGTTGAGTAGATTAGGATTGTTTTCATTGGAAAGACAGAGGTTGAGAGGAGACCTGATTGAGGTCTACAAAATTATGAGAGGTATGGACAGGGTGGATAGCAACAAGCTTTTTCCAAGAGTGGGGGTAACAATTACAAGGGGTCACGATTTCAAGGTGAGAGGGGAAAGGTTTAAGGGAGATGTGCGTGGAAAGATTTTTACGCAGAGGGTGGTGGGTGCCTGGAATGCTTTGCTAGCGGAGGTGGTAGAGGCGGGTACGATAGCATCATTTAAGGTGCATCTGGACAGATATATGAGTGGGTGGGGAACAGAGCGAAGTAGACCTTGGAAAATAGGCAACAGGTTTAGATAAACCTGTTTGGACTAGATAGTCCAAAGATTGCAGGTTAGGTGGATTGGCCATGATAAATTGCCCTAAGTGTCCAAAATTGCCCTTAGTGTTGGGTAGGGTTACTGGGTTATGGGGATAGGGTGGAGTTGTTGACCTTGGGTAGGGTGCTCTTTCCAAGAGCCGGTGCAGACTCGATGGGCTGAATGGCCTCCTTCTGCACTGTAAATTCTATGATTCTATGATAAAGGATCTGGATAGGCGCAGGCTGGGAGGGCCAAAGCGCCTGTTCCTGTGCTGTAATTTTCTTTGGTCTTTGTTCTTCTCTGCGATGGGGTGCAAACCTTCGCAGTCCACCCAATAACCCAGGTAGACTACTTCCTTCGCCTGAAAGACGCACTTTGTGCGACGTAAATTAACTCCAGCCTTTGAAAAGCGTCTGAGGACAGCCTCCAAATTTCCAAATGTTCCTGCTCCGACGTCCCTGTGATCAAAACGTCATCTAAGTAGACAGCAACACGCGGTAAACCTCTCAAAATGCCCTCCATAACGCGTTGAAAAATAGCGCAGGCAGAGGATACTCCAAAGGGCAAACGTGTATATTCATACAGGCCCCAGTGTGTATTAATCGTTACATATGGCCGGGAGGCAGGGTCCAGCTCCAACTGTAGGTAGGCATGACTCATATCTAATTTTGTGAACGAGAGTCCGCCTGCCAGCTTCGCGTAGAGATCCTCTATGCGAGGCATTGGGTATCGGTCAAGTCGGGAAGCCGTATTCACTGTGAGTTTATAGTCGCCGCACAAGCGAACTGTGGCATCTAGCTTCATTACAGGTACAATTGATGCTGCACAGTCAGCGAAACGGACGGGCCTGATGATACCCAAAGTCTCCAAACGAGTGAGCTCCCCTTCTACCTTCTCGAGCAAGGCGTAAGGCACCAGGCGCGCCCGGAAATAGCGCGGCGTGGCTCCTGGTTCGACTTGGATATGGGCTATGGCCCCTTTTATTTTCCCCAAACCGGGTTGGAATACATCTGGGTATCGTCCTAGCATCTCAGTCAACTCTCCAGAAACTGTTTGGAGGATGTGCTGCCACTGCAACTGCAAATGGCGCAACCAGCCCCGACCCAACAGGCTAGGGCCCATGGCCGCGCACCACGATAAGTGGGAAACGCCCCTCCTGCCGTCCATAAACAACAGGGGTCATCGTAGTTCCTGCAATGTCCAATGATTCCCCCGTGTAGGTGGCCAACCTGGCCTGCTCTATTTATGCAGGGAGTCTGCTAATGATTTCTCCGCTCCTCTCGTTGGGGAAGCTCATACTCCCACAGGATTGTGGGATTGCCATTGGTCCCCAGCCAGTGGTAAGCAGGCAGGTTATAACAGGTGGAAGTGAGGGCTTAAAGTGGGTCGGTGCAGACTCGATGGGCCGAATGGCCTCCTTCTGCACTGTATGTTCTATGTTCTACTGTCCTGAATCTTTCAAGAATGACAGCTTAATCTGAACATTTCTGCAAGCAACTAAATAGAAAAATCATTAGGTACATTTTTGTGAACATTTTCAGTTGTTAGTGTCAAGAGCACAGCTGATGTTGAAAGCTGGAATAGTCCAAATCCCAGACGGGAAACCCGAAATACCTGCTCTCACCTGTATTTTGCAGGAAAGATGTGAAGACCAGTGAAGGATTTCACAGAAAGTTTTGTGATGGTTTTTAACAAAGTAAATTTTTATTAAACAATAAAACACACAAGAAAGTCAACTAAAAACTACTCTAGTTAACTACATTAACGGTTATGCACAATATTTTAAAATTTACCCAGTTCCAAATGCCTTCATTTTCCTAACCTCAGAGTTAAACCTCCCCAACATACCATATGTTTTAAAACTATAAGCAAAATCCAGCAATTGGTGCCACACTGGGCACCTATATCTTGTAGGGTTGTATCTGACTTAAGATAGAGGCAACAGGCTTCTCAAACAGACTTTTGCCAGGCACAGCATGTTGGGAGGTGCCACAGCTTCCTACTATGATCTGTTGTCTCAAAACAGCTTTCTTGCACAGGATGAACTTGCCTCTGATATACTGTTTTTTTCGTTTGAACTTCCCTTAACTGAACTAACCTTCTCAGAAGTCACTCTTAATTACCTTTATTGCATGAGCTCACCTTTTAGAATGTAAGTGTGAAATTCACACTCATCTTCCCTTGTGAACTTTTACCATTTTTGCTTTAACTTTTTACATTCTATTCTCCATTGTTACCAACTTGCCATGTTTATGTTGTTGCTAGGCTAATCAGCACATCAAAAACCCCAGTTCTACCAACCCAGCCAACCTGTATTTCTACAATTTTCATTTTTAAATAGTTTGTTTTTCTTTAACCATACAATCACCAGAACACATTCCCTATTATCAGTTTCTTTATTTTCCATTTCAGCATGATTTCCTAACGTTGGTATACAACTTTTGAAAATGAGTGGCAAAGTATTTGACTCGGTGAGGCAGTTGGTGGGTGGGTGACTACGTGGTTAGCACTGCTGCCTCACAGCATCAGCGACTCGTGTTCAATTCTGGCCTTGGGTGACTGTGTGGAGTTTGCACTTTCTCCCCGTGTCTGCATGGGTTCCCTCTGGGTGCTCCAGTCCAAAGATGTGCAGATTAGGTGGGGTTATGGGGATTGGGTGGGGGAGTGGTCCTAGGTAGGTGCTCTTTCAGAGGGTCGGTGCAGAGTCAATGGGCCGAATGTCCTCCGTCTGCTCAGCCCTACCCTCATCCTGAGCTCACACTGTTCTCTAATTTCTTTCCTTTCTCCCCTCATGCCCTCGCCAAGCTAATTTCTTCCATAAAACCCACAATCTGATTCCTCGACCCTATTCCCACCAAACTGTTGACCATACACCTTCCGTTCCTGGCTCCCAGGATAGTGGATAATGTCAATGGTTCACCTCCCCTTAAATTTGGTGTCATCATCCCTCTTCGCAAAATACCCATTCTAGAACCCCCTGTCCTTACCAATAACCCCATCTCCAACGTCTGTTTCTGCTAACTGTTGTTAAAACATGCCATCACTTTTCAAATCCATAATCATATTTTCACCAATAATCCCCATAATCAGGTTTCCAACCATGTCATCATGCTGAATCAGCCCTTATCAAAGTGATAATGACATTCCACATGAGCATGGTAAGCTACCACTCCTCATTCATCTTGCCCTCACCTTGTCCCATTACTATCTATCCTGTCATAGCCAAAATGTAACCGGTGGCACAGTAGTTAACTTTGCCGCCTCACAGCATCAAGGATCCACGTTCAATTTGGGTGACTGTCTGTGTGGAGTTTGCTCGTTCTCCCCAAGTCTGCGTGGGTTTCCTCCAGTTTCCTCCCACAGTCCAAAATGAGGTGGCTTGGCCATGCTAAATTGCCTTAGAGTGTGCAGAGATGTGTAGGTTCAGTGGATTGGTCATGATCAATGCACTATGGGAATGGGGCAGGGATGTGGGCCATGGTATGGTGTTCTTTCGCAGGGTCGGTACAAACGCGATGGGCCAAATGTCTCCTTCTGCACTGTAGGGATTCTATGATTCTGTGAAAACGGCTTTCTCGTCCCACATCATTAACTTTGAATTTACCCAATGATCTATCCTTAGCCCCATTTATTTCTCATTTACATGCTGCCCCTCAGCAACATCATCTGATAACACTATCAAATTCCACGTATTGCTGACGACACCCAACTTTAACTCAACCAACAAGCTTCCCAACCAGCCTCCATTACTTCTGATTTGCCACTCTGATTGCACAACATCCAGTATTGAATGAGCAGAAATTTCCTTCAATTAAATATTGGACTCTCCGCACTCTTCCAGTTCTTGCCTCTTTCATATCCCCAATTATAGTTGGCCCACCACTGCCAGGTGTAACTTAAGCTACCTAAGCCCCTAAGCTTTGCCAGTCCTTCCATAGGCCCTGGTTACTTTCCCTCTTGCTTTAAGAAGCTTCTGTAAGTCTGTCTCCTAGAGCTAGTTTTTGATTAGTAGTCCGAGGTTGGGATTCTCCAATAATGTGGACACGTCCCCATGCCGGCATGAAAAGCGGTGCCAACCACTCCGGCGTCAACAGTCCCTGATAATGGGGAATGCTGCCCTTCTTAGGGAGCGAGGTTGGCGGCGGAGTGGTCCCCGCAGATCCAGCCGGCGCGGAACGGCCCGTGCGAGTTCGCGCATACGCTCTACAGCCAGCATATTTCCGCGCATGCGCAGGGGTTCCCTTCTCCGCTCCAGCCCCTGGGTAATATGCCGGAGCCCTACAGAGGTCCGGCGCAGAGTAAAATAGGCCCTCACGGAACCAGCCCGCCCGCCGATCGATAGGCTCTGATCGCGGGCCAGAACACCATGGGCCCCCTCCCGGGGTCCGATTCCCCCCCCCCCCCTCCAGGACGGCCCCCACCAGTGGCGGACTGGCCAGGGTGTCAGCTTGCCCGATGGCAAGTGGGCCCCTGATGAAGTGGGCCCCCTATATCAAATAGAAATGCAATAAAGAAACAAACACAGACAACTGTTCTAGTAATAAAAAAGAATAAGAAAAAAAAGAGAACAGGCACAAATAAGCAGTGCATGAAAAGGAATGAAGCAGGGAGGAAGGATGTGGAATAGGGGGGCCCGAGTCGGGCATAATTAAGGAAATTCCATGTTTTCAGCAAGAGTGTGTGAATTTAAAGATAAAGTTACAATTCGTGATTTAAGCTGGTCGGCAACTTCAAAGGATATCAAGCAGTAGTCTTGGTTCAGCCGGTACAATGGTCCGGGGCCCGGAGAGCCAAGAAGGGGCCCGTCAATCTCTGAAGGGCCCTTAAAAATTATAATTAATTAGATAAATAAATCTCCAACTTCTTTCCTGAGATTTGTATTCTAACTTAATAAAATATAATTGTTTTTAAAAAGAGCAATACAAAATAAAAATGCAATAACGAAACAAATTAATAATCACTCAGTGTATGAAGGAACGAAGCAGTGTTAAACGGATGTGAAAAGGAGTGGGGAGGGGGGGGTGAGGCTGGTTCACCCGGGTCGGACATAGTTGGAAATCCACGTTTTCAGCAAGAGTGTGTGAATTTAAAGATAAAGTTACAGTTCGTGATTTGAGATGGTCGGCAACTTGAAAGGATATCAAGCAGTACATAGGGTCGTGAGGTCACCGAAAAGGAGAAGCGGTACCTTTGACTGTGAATCATGAGGTCAAAGATATTGAAGTGATAAGCCATGATCGGTAAACTCAAAGGGTTGCGACTTGTAACACTATACTGGTATCAAACTGGACATGTTAACTTTGGTCGTGGGACCATTCTTAATGTCTTACTATAGTCGGACCAAACTTCTAAGTTTCAACAGTTGTCTCAGTTGCTTGCTGGTGTGAACACTGGACAGTGGATTGTCTCCTCTTCTGAAGCTGCATAGGCCACAGTAGTATTGACTAATGAACATAGCCTATTGAAATGTAAGTAAGTTATTTCATATTTTTTATCAAGTAGGGGTTTATCTGGCGTTCCTTAAGGTTATTCTTGCAATCATCAATATTCATTTTTCCCAATGTGGGTTATTTTTAATTAAGTTTTTATTTCAAGAATATTACCCCTACCAGCATGGAAAAGAAAAAGCATAAATCTGGGTCACTAAAACGCAAAGAACAAAAAGAAGCTGAAAGGAAGGAATCAGCCAAGCGATGCAGGCCTATTACAGAGTTTATAATACCACAAGCACAATCCACATCAATATCCAGTTCTGCAACAAATAATCAAGAAGCAAGAAACAATGCTCATGGTGATGATGCATGCAATGACATGTGAGTTACAAGAACAGAGAAGAGCTACTTTGAATGTAGAGACAAATACAAGTGCACCCATTACTAATCAACCCAGGCCCAATATTTCTTCTGGCTTCCTTGTTCCGGTACCTGTACTGCCTGTAGTTGCAACATCTGAACACATAGCTTCAACTAGTGACAGGGAATCAGATATTCCTTCAAGCATAAATGACTTGGTTTCTGAAGCACATCCTGTAAATGAACCTACACAAGAAAATGAAAGATCAATTATTGGAATCTTCCAATATCCATCACGAGCAAAGCTAAAACAGTTTTTTGCTGAACATCCACTTCAGCCACTTGATGATCTGCCATTTGATGCTCGTTTGTATGAGAGGAAAATTATGAATGACTCAGTCCCAAGAAAATGGCTAACATATAACAAAGAAAATAGATGCTTATATTGTTCATACTGCTTAGCCTTTGAGTTTCCCAACACTTGTAATCCATCACCCTTTGTACGTGGCTTTAGTGACTACAGGAGTATTAGCCAGAGCTTGACTTTACATGAATCGACAACAACACATGTCAGAAATGCTCAGCAATATATCAGTGTGGTTAATGATGGCACCTTAGACACATTTTTGCAGCATCACTAATTAAAAGGAAAGAAGAAGTATTGAAGCAGAGAAGTATTGTCATGAGGATTATAGACATCATAAAGATGTTAGGCAAGCAAGCACTTCCTTTTCGAGGTCACAGAAATGAATCGGCCTACACTCTAGATAATGAGGTTCTGAATCATGGTAATTTTTTAGCTACAGTGCAGTTGATGGCAAAATATGACCCCATTATGGCAGCTCACATTTCTGCAGTGCAAAACAAGTCTAAACCAAGAATCAAACGATTAGAGCAACAAGGAAAGGCTCAAAGTAAAGGCCGTGGTGGACATGTTACATCCCCGAGTAAAACAACTATAAACATGTTAATCAAAATTATGAAGAATATGATACAAGAAAGAATTAGTCATGAAGTTTCTCAAGCAAAATATTATTCTATTCTTGTTGATTCAACACAAGATAATTCATCCATCGATCAGTTTAGCATTATTATTCGGTATGTGCTTAAAGGTATTATCTGTGAGCGACTACTTTCAGTTGTGCCAAGTAATGATGGTACAGGACAGGGACTTTTTGATCTATTGATTGAAACATTACAACATCTTAAAATTGACCCCCAAAAATGTTTATCTGATAGCACAGATGGCGCTGCAAGCTACCATGGCCAGTATAATGGCTTACCAAGTAAAATTGCTGATGTGGCTGATCAACATGTTCAGGTATGGTGCTATGCCCATGACTTGAATTTGATGATAACTGAAACAACAAAATGTTGTGTGCCTGCAGTTTCTTTTTTCAATTTGCTCCAGAATATAGCAACTTTTGTGAAAGCATCATACAAGAGAATGGCTGTATGGATAGAAGTTGTTGGAAAACATCTAGGACAAGAAAAATGAAACAATTAAAGCTAATTGGTGAGACCAGATGGTCAGGAAAATCCAATGCAGCAACAACTATATTTGGACGTTTTGATGATGCCGCTGCCAGTACTTTCGTAAATCTATTGACATGCTTATCAATGATACAAGATTCAGAAAAGTTTGATGCAAAAACAAAACATGAAGCAAATGTTTTACTTCAAAGTCTTCTAAAGTTTGAAACCGTATTGACAGCATTTACTTACATGTATATATTTGAAACTACAACCCCGTTATCAAGTTATCTACAGACAAGTGGTTTAGATATGTTTACTGCATGGAGGTTGGTAGATTCAGCTTTAACAAAGTTGAAGGAACAGACAAGAACATTTGATAACGTTCACAGCAAGGCTTTGGAATTTGGAAATAAATGTAATGACAGGATTTCACAGATGAATATGGATGAAAATCAAACTTTGGAAATTGATGCGTTGGAAACAGCATTGCCAGTTAAGAGGCAGAGGAAGAAGCAAAGAATGACAGATGAGCTTATTGATGATGAAATAAATTCCTCAGATTCTCTAGCTGATTTTCGAGTAAATGTGTTTAACCTAATAATGGATCGCATTGTCCAGTCAGTAGAATCACGCTTTGTACAACACAAACAGTTGTATAAAGATTTGTCCTGCTTGGACCCAGCAAAGTTTAAAACTATTGCAGAGAAGGGCCTTGAAGATGAAGCATTGGAAGGTATTATTAAGCTGTTTCCACAAATCAGCAAAGATCAAGTAATATTGGAATTGTTTTCTTTTGCTTCAAATTTTGATGTATTAAAGCTATTGCTTAATGATGGTGAGAATATGGATTCCAGTTGCAACAATTGTAAAATTTGCAGCACTTGCCCATCGTGTGTACTAAATGAACTTTATCAAGTCATCTGCACACTATCAGTTACTTAAGTCCAATGTGAGAGGACATTTTCAAAGCTAAAGATCATAAAGACAAGGTTAAGAAATTCACTGTCTGAGGAAAATTTGGAATCATACATGTTGCTATCCATTGAAAAGGAATTGTTAGATGAATTGGATGCAGAAGCAATTATTGGCAGATTCGCACAATCATCTAGCGAACACAAACGATTGCTCTTAATATAGTGGACTGCATGCAATGCTTTATTGTGCTTTTGAACTATCTGTTAATGTGTAAATTGTGCAGTAAACTATTTAAAAATATCAACCAATTACTTTTAAAAAATTTAAAAATTAAAAATTCAATTATAACATTCTGTATTTACATTTGGTATCTACTGCCAGTAATATGTACAGTACATGTACACTGTAATTACTAAGAAATACACATTTTTTCCACAAAAATTTTAATTGTACCCTTTTTTCCATATGTATTTTTTGAAAATTTTATTTATTCGTTATGAAAATTAAATGATAGCATTGGTAGTTGTGGTTGCGCCCCCTTTGTCTCCTGGCAACCAATATTTTTAGACCCCGTCTGCCATTGACCCACCTTCCAGGTCCTGCCGTTTGGGACCTGAGTAACCCACGCCGGCGGGGCTCAGCCAAACTCATCGGCCACTCGGGTAATTGGGGCCCGGAGAACCTTCCGGGGGGGGGGGGGGGGGGGGGGGGGCGCCGTCAATCGCCCCGACTGGCGCAGCGGGAATCCCGCGGGTGCCCGAGAATCAGCGCCAGAGAATGGGGAAGCTGGCGTCAGGGCGACGGGTGTAATTCTCGCGTCCTCCAGGGGATTCTCTGACCCGGCACCAGGTCGGAGAGTTCTGGCCCTAATCTCTCCTTTTGTGGCTGTTTATTTGATAGTACTCCGGTTAAAACATTTTACTACATGAAATGCACTATATAAATTCAAGTTGTTGCTGTTGCCTCATTCAAGTAATCTTTTATTCCCCTCTTCTGTATTCAACAGCATCTCATGACAATTCATTCCAAATCATGTGCCTGTTTCCCCTCCTGCTCAACTTCCAATTTCAGTTCACAAACAAATCTCCTTTTATTTCTCAAACATTTTGATTGCTTTTGTCCTGTTATAATTCAGCTTTCTCGTGATTTGAAGCTGACTCCCCTGACCACCCATTTAAGATAGATCTTTTCTCTCAAAGGGTTGTGAATTTTTGGAACTCTCTTCCTCAAAAGGTGGCGAAAGCAGAATCTTTGAGTATTTTTAAGGCAGAGCTCGATAGATTCTTGATAAGCTACGGGGTGATTGTTTATTGGGGGTAGCCAGGAACGTGGAGTTGAAGCTACAACACAACATCCACGATCTTATTGAATGGCAGAGCAGGCCTGTGTGGCCAAGTGGCCTTCTACTGCGCCTAATATGTTTGTATATTCATTTGTATTCTGAATTCTCCAAGAGCTATTTGCCTAAGGTGTTCTGCCATTCCTGAATTACATGAAATTTGTGGGGCTGGATTCTCTGTTTCTGAGGCTAAGTGCTGGCGGAAACATAGGGCGGAATTCTCCGCAATGGCCGACACCGTCGTGAAACCCGGAGTGTTTCACGACGGCATCGGAGACCACTCCTCGCCCGCTATTCTCCCCCCCCCCCCCGGGTCTAGGAGCGGCGTTGCGGAGAACTCGGCCGCCGGGCCTTGACGCCGAGAATGACGCGGCCGGCGGCGCCTAATGACGTCAGCCGCGCATGCGCGGGTTGGCCGGCTCCAACCCGCACATGCGTGGTTGCCGTCTTCCCCTCCGCTGCCCCGCAAGACGTGGCGGCTTGATCTTGCGGGGCAGCGGAAGGGAAAGAGTGCGCCTCTTGGAGATGCCGGCCTGACGATCGGTGGGCACCGATCGCGGGCCAGTCCCCTCCCGAGCACGGCCGTGGTACTCAATCCCTTCTCCGCCCCCCCACAGGCCCCAAACTCACCTTTTGTGCGCTGTTCACGCCGTCAGCGACCAGGTGTGGTTGCCGCCGGCGTGAACAGGTCGGGAACGGCAGGCCGCTCAGCCCATCCGGGCCGGAGATTCGCGGGTCGCCGTGAAAAACGGCGACCCGCGATTCTCCGAGCGGCGTGTCGCAAAACGCAACACGCCATTTTGGGGGGGTGGGAGAATTGCGGGGGGTGCCAGAGCAGCCAGCCGTGCTGGACTGCGTACCTGCCCACCCGACCCCACAATCCACCTCCTGGCCGCACGGATCTCGGTCAAGTGCGGCAGTGTTTTTTATTGAGGTATTTGCAAAATTTTTATAATAACAAAAACAATAATATTAACATGGTAAAATAAACATTCCCCCACCCGACCCAATCCTTACACACCTCTTTCACTCCCTGAACTCCCGGATCTTCTGACACTCCATAGATCGCTACCTCTGGGCTCAGCACCACCCGAGTTCCTAGCACCGTGGATATTGCCTTCACAATCCCCTGCCAAAACCCCTGAGCTTCGGGCATGACATGTGGACATGGTTTGCTGGGGTCCCCGCGCACCTCACACACCTATCGTCTGCCCCGAAAAACCTGCTCATCTTCGCCGCCGTCATGTGTGCCCGGTGGACCACCTTAAATTGCATTAAGCTAAGCCTGGCGCACGATGAGGAGGTATGAACCCTGCTTAGGGCGTCCGCCCATAGACCCGCCTCTATCTCTCCTCCTAGCTCATCCTCCCACTTGCCCTTAAGCTCCTCCACCGAGGTTTCCTCCGCCTCCAACAGCTCCTGGTAAATATCTGACACCTTCCCCTCCCCCACCCAGGTACCAGAAACTACTCTATCCTGTAACCCCTGTGGCGGCAGCAGTGGAAAGGCCGGTACCTGCTTTCTCAGGAGGTCTCGCACTTGGAAATATCTAAAACCATTTCCTGGCGGCATTTTAAGTTTATCCTCCAGCGCCTTCAAGCTGGGAAAGCTCCCATCTATAAACAAATCCCCCATCCTTCTAATTCCCGTCCCCTGCCAGCTCTGGAACCTGTCATCCAGCCTGCCCGGTACAAACCTGTAGTTGTTACAAATCGGGGTCCAGACCGACACACCCATCACCTTATACCTCCTCCATTGCCCCCAGATCCTCAGTGCCGCCACTGCCACCGGACCTTTGGAGTATCGGGCCGGTGAGAACGGCAGAGGTGCCATAATGCTCCCAGACTGGTGTCTTTACATGATGCCGCCTCCAACCGCTGAGTGTGGCAGTGTTGGACACTGTCCGCAGCTGGCATATGCTGGTTCCCAACTGCTGGAAGCAGACGTGGCCCACGCCATTGGGAACTCGGCCCATTGGAGGCGGAACAACGTGGGTGGGCCGGCTGATGGCACTCCGACGTTGTTGCGACTGCGTGCGGCACATATCCCGATGATATCAATTTGGAGGAGGCAGAGCATCGCAAACCTGGCATCAAACTGGCACCTGCCTCAATTTTGCCGTCTGGAGCCATTCTCTGCCCGATCACCATTCTCGATTTTGGCGTCGGGCTACAGAGAATCCCGCCCGTGAACTTTTCCCATTTAACAGGATAATTAAGTTCGGTCATGTCAGTTGCTTCTCATTAGTTGGCTAGTTTTGCAGTTATCAGACTAGTTAAATTCGGAATTTCAGTAAATTCTTAACTTGATGTGCCGTAATAACATTGGACGCAGGCTTTTCTTGTTAATAACATGAGCTGGAGGTTGTATCTATTCAAGCACTTTTTCTGCATGGCTTGCTCTCTCTGTGCATAAAAGATGAACAGGAACTGAACCAGGCAACCATGCAAAACACAAATGTTTAGCAAGTATGAATCATTTACAATACAAAGTCTTTTCTCAATGTTGATATAGTACATTCCAAGGCTGCAAGGAATGAATTCTATCTTCCCCTTTCTACCTGATCCAATAATTGTTGAATAACATTTGCAGGTTCATGGCGAAATAATCGGCATAAAAAGCCACCAGCTTTCCATTAATGTTTAAGCACAACACATTACCCCAGGGAATTGGAATGGAAATTGTTGTATGGTGCAGTGGCCTTGAATCAATATTTGAGCCTTTTTTTTTGATGTATTGGCCACTTGCCCGTTCTGCAGCTGGGAGGAAATCATGTTCCATTTCTCCTGCCAGTAGTTGCAGCCTTTCCTACATGGCCTGCTGGAGCTGCTCCTCAATTTCTGCTTAACATTATCCTTCGGTTCTTTATTTTGATGGTCGCTACTTTCGGTGAATCTTTTTCTGACCCCAGTGAAATCCATAGTCCACAGGTTCAGGATGCATCATACTTCACAGGTCAGGGACTCAATAACTGCCTGCCATTATTTTACACAAATGTATAGAAACTTCAAAATGGAAGCTGACCATTTTGGCCAATGGCAAAATGTTTCTTTTACATGAAAATATAGTCTTAATCACATTTCTCCACCCTTTTCCACGTTCCTTTCTACCTTTTTCTTTCTATACAATCAGATCATGAATGTTGATTCAGTTTCTACCTCAGTGAAAAACCCTGAAAGTAAATTCCACAGCCTCTGAACTCTTGCTCTCTATTCCAAATCTCATTCATTTAATCTTGTGTCTACAACCCCCCCTTTCAGCCTCCTCAATTAATGAAAAACAATCTGTTTTTATCCGATCTTTCCATAATTTTTAACATTTCAATTATATCACCCCATATTCTGCATTGTTCCACCAACAAACGCTCAATTTTCATGTTTTATTCTAATTTGTTTTTTCTTCATACCATTTATATCCGACTGACACAGCGTTTTACCTCATATAATTCTGTAATATCCTTCCTTCAGTGTGGAAACCAATGCTGCACATGATACTCAGTGATGTTTTATACAGACTCATCATTTTGCTCTACCACTTGTTAATGGGATGTGAGAGTTTCTGGCAAGCCCAGCATTTATTGGTCATCTCTAATTTCCCTCCATGAAGTGATGTTGAGCCACCACCTTGAACCAATGCAATCCATGTGTTGCAGATGCTCCCAGTGTTTCTCGAGAGAGAATTTCAGGACTTTGACCCAACGACAGTGAAGAAACAATGATGCAGTTCCAAGTCAGGATGGTATGAGACTTGGAGGAGAACTTGCAGGCGGTGATGTTCCCATGCATCTGGTTCACTTTTCTTTCAGTAGTGGAGATCACAGATTTGGAAGGTGCTGTTGAAGGTGCCTTGTCGAGCTGCTGTCGAGCATCTTGTGGATGGTACACATGGCTGCCACTGTGCAACGGTAGTCGAAGACGCATACGTTAAAGATGCCAGATGGGTGCTGATCAAGCAGGACACTTCAGCGCGATTTACCGGCCTCGTTGCACCTCGTTGGTGACGTGATAACGCTGTTGAATCTTACAAGAGGCCTCTCGTGAGATTCGGGACGCTTGAAACATCTCATGAGATTTAGCAAACCTCATGAGATGTCACGATCTGGATTTTGCCCGTGCTGGATGAGATCCATTAGGCCCATTAGTGGGCTTGACCGGGGTGAAACTCCACAAGACCCACAAAAATGGCCAAGGGTGCAATTTAATGGAAAAGTTACTAAGTGTGGTAACGTACGGGAACTGGCACAAGCTTCCTGACGCTCGGCCCAGTGAAGCCGTCACCGCTATAAAATGTTCATTGGATCACTTAATGAGGCCCCACTGGCTTCACGCCGTAAATGATTGTTCCACCGGCTGATTCGCTAGGACCGCGTTCGCCAGACAAAGCAGAGCAGCACTTAAACTGCCACTGCACAGCCAAACCCCACATCTCACAGCCATGCCACTGAGGAGATCAGCCCCACGATTAGGAGATGCTAACCTGGCCAGACTGCTGGATGCAGTCCAAATCAGATGGGATGCCCTGTTTCCCCGAGGGTGTCAGAGGGTCAGCCACAGGGCAGTCAGTGCCGCCTGGGAGGAAATGGCAGCAGCCTTCAGTTTGGGGAGTGTCACCAGGAGTTCTGGAACCCAGTGCCATAAGAACATAAGAACATAAGAACATAAGAACTAGGAGCAGGAGTAGGCCATCTGGCCCCTCGAGCCTGCTCCGCCATTCAATGAGATCATAGCTGATCTTTTGTGGACTCAGCTCCACTTTCCGGCCCGAACACCATAACCCTTAATCCCTTTTTTCTTCAAACAACTATCTATCTTTACCTTAAAAACATGTAATGAAGGAGCCTCAACTGCTTCACTGGGCAAGGAATTCCATAGATTCACAACCCTTTGGGTGAAGAAGTTCCTCCTAAACTCAGTCCTAAATCTACTTCCCCTTATTTTGAGGCTATGCCCCCTAGTTCTGCTTTCACCCGCCAGTGGAAACAACCTGCCAGCATCTATCCTATCTATTCCCTTCATAATTTTAAATGTTTCGATAAGATCCCCCTCTCATCCTTCTAAATTCCAACGAGTACAGTCCCAGTCTACTCAACCTCTCCTCATAATCCAACCTCTTCAGCTCTGGGATTAACCTAGTGAATCTCCTCTGCACACCCTCCAGTGTCAGTATGTCCTTTCTCAAGCAAGGAGACCAAAACTGAACACAATACTCCAGGTGTGGCCTCACTAACACCTTATACAATTGCAACATAACCTCCCTAGTCTAAAACTCCATCCTTCTAGCAATGAAGGACAAAATTCCATTTGCCTTCTTAATCACCTGTTGCACCTGTAAACCAACTTTCTGTGACTCATGCACTAGCACACCCAGGTCTCTCTGCACAGCGGCATGCTTTAATATTTTATCGTTTAAATAATAATCCCGTTTGCTGTTATTCCTACCAAAATGGATAACCTCACATTTGTCAACATTGTATTCCATCTGCCAGACCCTAGCCCATTCACTTAACCTATCCAAATCCCTCTGCAGACTTCCAGTATCCTCTGCACTTTTCGCTTTACCACTCATCTTAGTGTCATCTGCAAACTTGGACACATTGCCCTTGGTCCCCAACTCCAAATCATCTATGTAAATTGTAAACAATTGTGTGCCCAACACGGATCCCTGAGGGACACCACTAGCTACTGATTGCCAACCAGAGAAACACCCATTAATCCCCACTCTTTGCTTTCTATTAATTAACCAATCCTCTATCCATGCTACTACTTTACCCTTAATGCCATGCATCTTTATCTTATGCAGCAACCTTTTGTGTGGCACCTTGTCAAAGGCTTTCTGGAAATCCAGATATACCACATCCATTGGCTCCCCATTGTCTACTGCACTGGTAATGTCCTCAAAAAATTCCACTAAATTAGTTAGGCACGACCTGCCCTTTACGAACCCATGCTGCGTCTGCCCAATGGGACAATTTCTATCCAGATGCCTCGCTATTTCTTCCTTGATGATAGATTCCAGCATCTTCCCTACTACCAAAGTTAAGCTCACTGGCCTATAATTTCCTGCTCTCTGCCTACCTCCTTTTTTAAATAGTGGTGTCACGTTTGCTAATTTCCAATCCACCGGGACCACCCCAGAGTCTAGTGAATTTTGGTAAATCATCATTAGTGCATCTGCAATTTCCATAGCCATTTCTTTTAGCACTCTTGGATGCATTCCATCAGGGCCAGGAGACTTGTCTATCTTTAGCCCCATTAGCTTGCCCATCACTACCTCCTTACTGATAACAATCCTCTCAAGGTCCTCACCTGCCATAGCCTCATTTCTATCAGTTGCTGGCATTTTATTTGTGCTTCCACTGTGAAGACCGACCCAAAAAACCTGTTCAGTTCCTCAGCCATTTCCTCATCTCCCATTATTAAAACTCCCTTCTCATCCTCCAAAGGACCAATATTTACCTTAGCCACTCTTTTTTGTTTTATATATTTGTAAAAACTTTTGCTGTCTGTTTTTATATTCTGAGCAAGTTTACTCTCATACTCTATCTTACTCTTCTTTATAGCTTTTTTAGTAGCTTTCTGTTGCCCCCTAAAGATTTCCCAGTCCTCTAGTCTCCCACCAATCTTTGCCACTTTATATGCTTTTTCCTTCAATTTGATACTCTCCCTTATTTCCATAGATATCCATGGTCGATTTTCCCTCTTTCTACCGTCCTTCCTTTTTGTTGGTATAAACCTTTGCTGAGCACTGTGAAAAATCGCTTGGAAGGTTCTCCACTGTTCCTCAACTGTTCCACCATAAAGTCTTTGCTCCCAGTCTACCTTAGCTAGTTCTTCTCTCATCCCCTTGTAATCTCCTTTGTTTAAACACAAAACACTAGTATTTGATTTTACTTTCTCACCCTCCATCTGTATTTTAAATTCCACCATATTGTGATCGCTCCTTCCGAGAGGATCCCTAACTATGAGATCATGAATCAATCCTGTCTCATTACACAGGACAAGATCTAGGACCGCTTGTTCCCTCGTAGGTTCCATTACATACTGTTCTAGGAAACTATCACGGATACATTAAGGGGCAGCACGGTAGCATGGTGGTTAGCATAAATGCTTCACAGCTCCAGGGTCCCAGGTTCGATTCCCGGCTGGGTCACTGTCTGTGTGGAGTCTGCACGTCCTCCCCGTGTGTGCGTGGGTTTCCTCCGGGTGCTCCGGTTTCCTCCCACAGTCCAAAGATGTGCGGGTTAGGTGGATTGGCCATGCAAAATTGCCCGTAGTGTCTTAAAAGTAAGGTTAGAGAGGGGGAGGGGCGGGTTGTTGGGTTAAGGGAATAGGGTGGATACGTGTGTTTGAGTAGGGTGACCATTGCTCGGCACAACATCGAGGGCTGAAGGGCCTGTTCTGTGCTGTACTGTTCTATGTTCTATGTTCTACATTCTATAAACTCCTCCTCAAGGTTGCCTTGACCGACCTGGTTAAACCAATCGACATATAAATTTAAATCCCCCATGATAACTGCTGTACCATTTCTACATGCATCAGTTATTTCTTTGTTTATTGTCTGCCCCACCATAACGTTACTATTTGGTGGCCGATAGACTACTCCTATCAGTGACTTTTTCGCCTTACTATTCCTGATTTCCACCCAAATGGATTCAACCTTATCCTCCATAGCACCAATGTCATCCCTTACTATTGCCCTGATGTCATCCTTAAATAACAGAGCAACACCATCTCCCTTACCATCCACTCTGTCCTTCCGAATAGTTTGATACCCTCGGATATTTAACTCCAGTCGTGACCATCCTTTAACCATGTTTCAGTAATGGCCACTAAATCATAGTCATTCACGATGATTTGTGCCATCAACTCATTTACTTTATTCCGAATACTACGAGCATTCAGGTAAAGTACACTTATGTTGGTTTTTTTACCTCTGTTTTGAATCTTAACATCTCCAGTTTTAGTCCTTTTAGTATTACTGGGCCTATTCACTGAGCTCCCCTCAGTCACTGTACCTTGTACTGTCGCCCTTTTTGATTTTTGACTATGTCTTCTCTGCCTTGCACTTTTCCCCTTACTTCCTTTTGCTTCTGTCCCTGTTTTACTACCTTCCAACTTTCTGCATCGGTTCCCATCCCCCGCCACATTAGTTTAAACCCTCCCCAACAGCTCTAGCAAACACCCCCCCTAGGACATCGGTTCCAGTCCTGCCCAGGTACAGACCGTCCGGTTTGTACTGGTCCCATCTCCCACAGAACCGGTCCCAATGCCCCAGGAATTTAAATCCCTCCCTCTTGCACCATCTCTCGAGCCACGCAGTCATCCTATCTATCCTGACATTCCTACCCTGACTAGCTCGTGGCACTGGTAGCAATCCTGAGATTACTACCTTTGAGGTCCTACTTTTTAGTTTATCTCCTAACTACCTGAATTCCGCTTGTAGGACCTCATCCCGTTTTTTACCTATATCGTTGGTGCCTATGTGCACCACGACAGCTGACTGTTCACCCTCCCCCCCCCAGAATGTCCTGCAGCCGCTCTGAGACATCCTTGACCCTTGCACCAGGGAGGCAACATACCATCCTGGAGTCTCGATTGCGTCCACAGAACCGCCTGTCTATTCCCCTTACGATCGAGTCCCCTATCACTATAGCCCTGCCATTTTTCTTCCTGCCCTGCTGTGCAGCAGAGCCAGCCATGCTGCCATGAACCTTGCTGCTGCTGCCTTCCCCTGGTGAGCCATCTCCCTCAACAGTATCCAAAGCGGTATATCTGTTTTACAGGGAGATGACTGCAGGGGACACCTGCACTGCCTTCCTACTCTTGCTCTGACTTTTGGTCACCCATTTTCTATCTCCCACAGTAAGCTTCACCTGCAGTGTGACCAATTCGCTAAACGTGCTATCCACGACCTCATCAGCATCGCGGATGCTCCAACGTGAGTCCATACGCAGCTCCAGAGCCGTCAAGCAGTCTAACAGGAGCTGCAACTGAACACACTTCTTGCACGTGAAGGGCCAGGGACAGTGGACGTGTCCCTGAGCTCCCACATCGCACACGAGGAGCATGACACGGGTCTGGGATCTCCTGCAATGTCTTAAACCTTTGGTTAACTTAAACAACTACAATTTCAAAGTAAAAATAAATAAATTAGACAATGAAAAGATAAAGAGAAACTACTTACCAGTCACTTACCAGGGTTAAAAAGCACCTCCGAGAAAGCACCTTCTCTCACTCTGCACCGAATTACCTCACTGCACCAAATTACCAAGGTCCAACTTCCCACTCTGGATTTGGCTCACTCCGGATGTGTCTCCTTGAAAAGCGCAAGCTTACTGAGTGCGCTTTCTGTCTGTCTTTTATGCAGACCTCAGCTAACCGATGACTCAAAAAATACCTAAACTTCAAAGAGAAGAATACAATGTGCCCTTTGTGCCCCTAAACAGGCCTCAGGTGACTGACAGATAACTGCCTCTCAGCAATTAGGGTGAGGTCAACTACCTCCATCGGGCTGCACGGATAGGTTATCAGCCCCCGGTACCAACCCCACCCGCTACCCACCCCTCCAATGAGCATGAGCCTGGCACCGCCCCTGGCCAGCACTGTTCCATGCCCCAGCCCACCCAAGTCTAGCAGTGCCGCCCAGTCGCCCTCAATATTCCCCATCCCCACACTCCCTGATGGAACCATCAATTCACCAGACACGTGTTTCCGATATGAATCTAGGCTTTAATCGACTTACTTCAGAGCCAGCCTGTTACCCGTTGATGAACTCTTAGTGAACTCAGGCTAACTCTGGACAAGGGTATTTATACAGCAGCACTAGGGGGAGGAGTCGTGTGCGGAGCCAAGGGTGGAGCCCAGTACAAGTTCCTGAGTACTCCCAGAGCTACTCCCCCTAGTGGTAGGACAGCGCTACTGCGCTTACAAAGAGTGCGTCTGGGAGGACTTCCTGCCACAGGGAGACTTGGAGCTTTCTAGACCGGAGGGTCAGTAGGACGGTCTTCCAGACCGTTGCGTTCTCCCTCTCCACCTGCCCGTTCCCACTGGGGTTGTAGCTGGTAGTCCTGCCCGAGGCAATGCCCTTGTCGAGCAGGTACTGACGCAGCTCGTCGCTCATGAAGGACGAACCCCGGTCGCTGTGCACGTAGCTGGGGAAACCAAACAGGGTGAAGATGCTATGCAGGGCCCTAATGACTGTGTGGGAGGTCATGTCGGGGCACGGGATAGCGAATGGGAAATGGGAGAACTCGTCTACGACGTTTAAAAAGTAAACGTTCTTGTTAGTTGAGGGGAGTGGCCCTTTGAAATCAATCGCGAGACATTCAAAGGGCCTAGAAGCCTTGACCAGGTGGGCCCTGTCTGGTCTATAGAAGTGCGGTTTGCACTCCGCACAGATCGGGCAGTCCCTGGTGACCGCTTTTACCTCCTCGTTGGTGAAAGGCAGGTTTCGGGCCCTGATGTAGTGGGCGAGCCGGGTGACCCCGGGTGGCAGAGGTCATTGTGGATGACTTTTAATCGGTCGATCTGCGCGCTGGCGCATGTCCCGCGGGATAGGGCATCCGGAGGCTCGTTGAGCTTCCCGGGTCGATATTTAATATCGTAATTGTAGGTGGAGAGTTCGATCCTCCACCTCAGAATTTTGTCGTTTTTAATTTTGCCCCTTTGCGAGTTGTCGAACATGAAGGCAACCGATCTTTGGTCGGTGATGAGGGTGAACCTCCTACCTGTGAGGTAGTGCCTCCAGTGACGGATAGCCTCCACAATGGCTTGTGCTTCTTTCTCGACTGAAGAGTGTCGGAGTTCTGAAGCGGAGAGGGTACGGGAGAAAAATGTAACTGGTCTCCCTGCCTGATTTAACGTGGCTGCAAGAGCTACCTCTGAGGCGTCGCTCTCTACCTGAAATGGAGTGGATTCATCCACCGCCCGCATGACCGCTTTGGCGATGTCCTCCTTAATGCCATCGAAGGCCTGGCATGCCTCGGCTGACAGGGGAAATTGTGTGGCCCTAAAGAGTGGACGGGCTTTGTCCGCATATTGAGGGACCCACTGGGCGTAGTAGGAAAAGAAGCCCAAGCACCGTTTGAGGGCCTTGGGGCAATGGGGGAGGGGAAGTTCTGGGTCCGGGTCTGGGCCCAGGACTCCGTTTTCCACGACATAGCCGAGGATGGCTAGTCTGGTTGTGCGGAAAACGCATTTCTCCTTGTTGTACATGAGACTCAGTTTCTGTGCCGTCTGGAGAAAACGGTGGAGGTTGGCGTCGTGGTCCTGCTGGTCATAGCCGCAGATGGTGACATTGTCCAAGTACGGAAAAGTGGCCCGCAGCCCGTACTGGTCCACCATTCGGTCCATTGCTCGTTGGAACACTGAGACCCCATTAGTGACGCCGAAAGGGACCCAGAGGAAATGGAAGAGGCAGCCATCGGCCTCGAATGCCGTGTAGTGGCAGTCCTCCGGGCGGATTGGGAGCTGGTGGTATGCAGACTTCAGATCCACCGTGGAAAAGAGCCGGTACTGGGCGATCTGGTTTACCATGTCTGCAATCCTGGGGAGGGGATACGCGTCGAGGAGCGTAAATCTATTTATGGTCTGACTGTAGTCGACCACAATACAGAATTTTTCCCCGGTCTAACGACCACCACCTGAGTTCTCCAGGGACTATTGCTGCCGTCTATAACCCCCTCACTGAGTAGCCTTCAGACCTCTGCTCTGCCAAATACCCTATCCTGCAGGCTATACCGCCTGCTACGAGTGGCTACGGGTTTACAGTCCTTTGTGAGATTGGCGAAGAGAGGAGGGGGGGGAATTTGCAGCATAGTGAGGCTGCAGATCGTGAATGGGGGCAGGGGCCCTCCGAAGCTGAGGGTGAGGCTTTTAAGGTTACATTGGAAGTCTAGGCCTAATAAGAGTGGCGCGCAGAGTTCGGGCAAAATGTAGAGTTTGAATTTCGAGTAGCTAGCGCCTCGGATTTTGAGTGTCGCGGCGGTGCCCCCCTGGATCTGGACCGAATGGGAGCCTGAAGCGAGCGAGATAGTTTGCTGCACGGGGAAAACGGGCAGCGAACAGCGTCTTACCAGGTCTGGATGTATGAAGCTCTCCGTGTTCCCGGAGTCGAAGAGGCATGGCGTTCTGTACCCGTTGATATGGATCTCTTTGATCATGATTGGTCCAGGGTGACTGCGCTGAGTTGCGGGTAGTCGGCGGCTCGATCAGCTGTGCTGGAGTGGCCCCGTGATGACTGCCCTCTGAGTTCATAGTCGAATTCTTCCGCAGAGTTGTCCGAGCGTGGAGATGCTGATCGGGCCCGTGGATGGCAAGTGGCGGGCGGCGAGGAAGATGGCGTCCAAGATGGCAGTCCCCATGAGTCGCACGTGGCTGGCCGCGTGGTGGAGGTTTTCCAAGATGGCGGCCCCCATGGATCGAACATGGCTGGAGGGGGCGGAGTCGGGGCATAGGCCGCAGCGTTTCGGGACCCGCGGGCCTGTGAGTGAGGAGAGCAATTACTTCGAGTAGCTGGGGAGTTGGAAGCTGGGGCCCTTTTAGCGAGGCACACTCTTGCGTAATGGCCTTTTCACCCGCAGCTGCTGCAGGTCGCGTTGCGGGCCGGGCAGTGCTGCCGCGGGTGCTGGTTCTGGCCGCAGAAATGGCAGGCTGGAGCAGCATAGTGGCTGGCTGGAGCAGCATAGTGGCTGGCTGGGGCAGCATAGTAGCTGGGCGGCCGCATAGCACAGGCCTGGGGGAGTCGCTGGTCGGGGGCCCATGATTGGGTCACGGGGTCCGCGGGGAACGACTTAAGGCTGTGGAAGGAGACCTCCATCGTGGTAGCAGCTTCCACAGTCGTTTCTAAGACCTGGGCCCCCTTTTCCAGCAGTCGTTGGCGCACATAGTTAGACCTGAGGCCCGCTACAAAAACATCGTTTACAGCAAGTTCCCTGTGTTCAGCCGCGGTAACCGCTTGATAATTACAGTCATTGGACAAATTATTGAGTTCCCTTAGAAATTCGGCGAGTGATTCTGTAGGCCGCTGGCGGCGAGTCGTGAACACATGGCGAGTCTAAACTTCATTAATATGCCTTACATAAATTTTATCGAGAACTGCTAGCGCCGCAGTATATGAACTGGCCGAGTTTAGTTGCGTAGAGATTCTGTGGCTCACCCTCGCGTGCAGTATACTTAGTTTCTGATCCTCTGTCGTTTCGGCTGTGCTCGCTTCTGCCAGGTCGGCCTTGAAGCACCGCGTCCAGTGGGAGAAGATTTCTTTAGCCTCTGCATCCTGCGGGTCGAGTCCCAGGCGTCCAGGCTTGAGGGCCGATTCCATAATCGATCTTTACTGTTCTTAAGTCGATTAAATTGATGGAACCATCAATTCACCAGACACGTGTTTCCGATATGAATCTAGGCTTTAAACGACTTACTTCAGAGCCAGCCTGTTACTCTTAGTGATGAACTCTTAGTGAACTCAGGCTGACTCTGGACAAGAGTATTCATACAGCAGCACTAGGGGAAGGAGTCATGGGCGGAGCCAATGGTGGAGCCCAGTACAAGTTCCTGAGTACTCCCAGAGCTGCTCCTGCTAGTGGTAGGATAGCGCTACTACGCTTACCAAGACAGTGTGAATTAGCATATTAATATATATTACATTCACCACACTCCCCGTGTCCCCATACTCCCACACTCCCTGACGAGCCCATACTCCCCATCCCCCAAAACACCCCACATTCCCCATCCACCTATACTCCCCAACCCCCAATACACCCCACACTCCCTGTCCCCCCCATACTCCCCAACCCCCAATACTCCCCACACTCCCTGTCCCCTATACTCCCAACCCAAAATACTCCCCGTCCCCCCCATACTCCCCAACACCTAATACTCCCCTCATTCCCTGTCCCCCCATACTCCCCAATCCCCAAACACCCCACACTCTTCGTCCACCCATACTCCCTAACACCCAATACTCCCCACACTCCCTGTCCCCCCCATACTCCCCAACCACCAATACACCCACACTCCCCGCCCCCATTCTCCCCAACCCCCAAAACTCCCCATACTCCCTGCCCCCCATACTCTCCAACCCCCAAAACTCCCCACACACCCTGCCCACCCCATACTCCGCAACCCCTAATACACCCCACACTCCCCAGTCCCCCCCATACTCCCCAACCCCCAATACTCCCCACACTCCCTGTCGCCCCATACTCCCCAACCCACAATACGCCCCACACTCCGAGTCCCCCCATACTCTCCAACCCCCAATACCCCCAACACTCCCTGTCCACCAATACTCCCCAACCCCCCAATACTCCCCACACTCCCTGTCCCCCCCATACTCCCCAACCACCAATACACCCCACACTCCCCGCCCCCATTCTCCCCAACCCACAATACTCCCCATACTCCCTGCCCCCCATACTCTCCAACCCCCAATACTCCCCACACTCCCTGCCCACCCCATACTCCGCAACCCCGAATACACCCCACACTCCCCAGTCCCCCCCATACTCCCCAACCCCCAATACTCCCCACACTCCCTGTCCCCCCATACTCCCCAACCCCCAATACTCCCCACACTCCCTGTCCCCCCATACTCTCCAACCCCCAATACCCCCCACACTCCCTGTCCACCAATACTCCCCAACCCCCAATACACCCCACACTCCCCATCCCCCCCATAGTCCCCAACCCCCAATACTCACCACACTCCCTGTCCACCCCATACTCCCCAAACGCCAATACACCCCACACTCCCCGTCCCCCCCATACTCCCCAACCCCCGATAATCCCCACACTCCCTGTCCACCCCATACTCCCCAACCCCCAATATTCCCCACACTCCCTGTCCCCCGTACTACCCATCTCCCAATACTCCCCACATTCCCTGTCCCCAATACTCCCCAACCCCCAATACTCCCCACATTCCCTGTCCCCCATGCTCCCCAATCCCCAATATTCCCCACACTCCCTGTCCCCCGTACACCCCAACCCCCAATACTCCCCACACTCCCTATCCCCCCATACTCCCCAACCCCAATACTCCCCACACTCCCTGTTCCCCCATACTCCCCATCTCCCAATACTCCCCACATTCCCTGTCCCCCCATACTCCCCAACCCCCAATACTCCCCACACTCCCAGTCCCCCCATAGTCCCAAACCCCCAATAAGCCCCACACTCCGAGTCCCCCCCATACTCCCCAACCCCCAATACACCCCACATTCCCCGTCCCCCATACTCCCCAACCCCCAATATTCCCCACACCCTGTCCCCCATACTCCCCAACCACCAATACTCCCCATACTCCCTGTCCCCCCATACTCTCCAACCCCCAATACCCCCCACACTCCCTGTCCACCCATACTCCCCAACCCCCAATACACCCCACACTCCCCATCCCCCCATACTCCCCGACCCCCAATACTCACCACACTCCCTGTCTACCCCATACTCCCCAAACGCCAATACACCCCAAACTCCCCGTCCCCCCCCCATACTCCCCAACCCCCGATACTCCCCACACTCCCTGTCCACCCCATACTCCCCAACCCCCAATATTCCCCACACTCCCTGTCCCCCGTACTCCCCATCTCCCAATACTCCCCACATTCCCTGTCCCCCATACTCCCCAACCCCCAATACTCCCCACACTCCCTGTTCCCCATACTCCCCATTTCCCAATACTCCCCACATTCCCTGTCCCCCATACTCGCCAACCCCCAATACTCCCCACACTCCCAGTCCCCCCATACTCCCCAACCCCGAATACTCCCCACACCCCGTCCCCCCATACTCCCCAACCCCCAATACTCCCCACACTCCCTGTCCCCCCATACTCCACATCTCCCAATATTCCCCATACTCCCCATCCCCCCATACTCCTCAAACCCCAATACTCCCCACACTCCCTGTCCCCCATACTCCCCAACCCCGAATACTCCCCACACCCCGTCCCTCCATACTCCCCAACCCCCAATACTCCCCACACTCCCTATCCCCCCATAGTCCCCAACCCCCGATACACCCCACACTCCCCGTCCCCCCATACTCCCCAATCCCCAATACTCCCCACACTCCCTATCCCCCCATAGTCCCCAACCCCCGATACTCCCCACATTCCCTGTCCCCCATACTCCCCAACCCCCAATACTCCCCACACTCCCTATTCCCCATAATACTCCCCAACCCCCAATACTCCCCACACTCCCCGCCCCCATACTTCCTAGCCCCATTACTCCCCACACTCCCGCCTCTCCATACTCCCCAACCCCAATACTCCCCAACCCCCAATACTCACCACACTCCGCATCCCTCCCATACTCCCCAACCCCCAATACTCCCCACACACCCTGTCCCCCCATACTCCCCATCTCCCAATATTCCCCATACTCCCCATCCCCCCATACTCCTCAACCCCAATACTCCCCACACTCCCTGTCCCCTCATACTCCCCAATCCCCAACACGCCCCACTTTCCCTATCCCCCCATACTCCCCAACCCCCAATACGCCCCACACTCCCTATCCCCCATACTCCCAACCCCCAATACTCACCACATTACCTATCCCCCCATACTCCCCAACCCCCAGTGCTCACCACACTCCCCGTCCCTCCCATACTCCCCAACCCCCAATAATCCACACACTCCCTGTCCCCCCCATACTCCCCAACCCCCAATACTCCCCACACTCCCTGCCCCCTATACTCCCCAACCTGAAATACTCCCCATCCCCCCCATACTCCCCAACCCCCAATACACCCCACACTGCCCGTCCACCCATACTCCCTAACACCCAATACTCCCCACACTCCCTGTCCCCCCTAACTCCCCAACCACCAATACACCCCACACTCCCCGCCCCCATACTCTCCAACCCCCAATACACCCCACACTCCCTGCCTATCCCATACTCCCCAACCCCTAATACACCTCACACTCCCCAGTCCCCCCATACCCCCCAACCCCCAATACTCCCCACACTTCCTGACCCCCCATGCTCCCCAACTCCCAATACTCCCCACACTCCCAGTCCAGCCCATACTCCCCAACCCCCAATACTCCCCACACTCCCTGTCCCCCCCATACTCCCCAACCCCCAATACTCCCCACACTCCCAGTCCCCCCCATACACCCCAACCCCCAATACATCCCACATTCCCCGTCCCCCATACTCCCCAACCCCAATATTCACCACACCCTGTCCCCCATACTCCCCAACCCCCAATACTCCCCACACTCCCTATCCCCCATACACCCCAACCCCCAATACTCCCCACACTCCCAGTCCCCCCATACTCCCCAATCACCAATATACCCCACACACCCCATCCCCCATACTCCCCAAATCCCAATATTCCCCACACCCTGTCCCCCATACTCCCCAACCCCCAATACACCCCACACTCCCTGTCCTCCCATACTCCCCAACCCCCAATACTCCCCACACTCCCTGTCCACCCCATACTCCCCAACCCCCCAATACACCCCACACTCCCCATCCCCCATACTCCCCAACCCCAATACTCCCCACACTCCCTGTCCCCCATACTCCCCAACCCCCAATACTCCCCACACTCCCTGTCCCCCATACTCCCCAACCCCCAATACTCCCCACACTCCCTGTTCCCCCATACTCCCCAACCCCCAATACTCCCCACATTCCCTGTCCCCCCATACTCCCCAACCCACAATACTCCCCACACCCCCTATCCCCCCATACTCCCCAACCCCCAATACTCCCCACACTCTCCGTCCCCCCATACTCCCCAACCCACAGTACTCACCACACTCCCTATCCCCCCCATACTCCCCAACTCCCAATACTCCCCACACTCCCCGCCCACATACTTCCCAGCCCCAATATACCCCAACCCCCAATACTCACCACACTCCCCATCCCTCCCATACTCCCCAACCCCCAATACTCCCCACACACCCTGTCCCCCATACTCCCCATCTCCCAATACTACCCATACTCCCCGTCCCCCATACTCCTCAACCCCCAATACTCCCCACACTCCCTGTCCCCTCATATTCCCCAACCCCCAATACTCCCCACATTCCCTATCCCTCCCATACTCCCCAACCCCTAATGCGCCCCACACTCCCCGTCCCCCATACTCCCCAACCCCCAATACACCCCACACTCCCTGCCTATCCCATACTCCCCAACCCCTAATACACCTCACACTCCCCAGTCCCCCCATACTCCCCAACCCCCAATACTCCCCACACTCCCAGTCCAGCCCATACTCCCCAACACCCCAATACACCCCACACTCCCCATCCCCCCATACTCCCCACACCCCGTCCCCCATACTCCCCAACCCACAATACTCCCCACACTCCCTAACCCCCATACTCCCCAACCCCCAATACTTCCCACACTCCCTATCCCCCCATAGTCCCCAACCGCCGATACACCCCACACTCCCCGTCCCCCCATACTCCCCAATCCCCAATACTCCCCACACTCCCTATACCCCCATAGTCCCCAAACCCCGATACTCCCCACATTCCCTGTCCCCCATACTCCCCACCCCCCAATACTCCCACCACTCCTTATCCCCCAATACTCCCCAACCCCCAATACTCCCCACACTCCCCGCCCCCATACTTCCTAGCCCCAATACTCCCCACACTCCCGCCTCTCCATACTCCCCAACCCCAATACTCCCCAACCCCCAATACTCACCACACTCCCCATCCTTCCCATACTCCCCAACCCCCAATACTCCCCACACACCCTGTCCCCCCATACTCCCCATCTCCCAATATTCCCCATACTCCCCATCCCCCCATACTCCTCAACCCCAATACTCCCCACACACCCTGTCCCCTCATACTCCCCAATCCCCAACACGCCCCACTTTCCCTATCCCCCCATACTCCCCAACCCCCAATACTCCCCACACTCCCTATCCCCCCATACTCCCCAACCCCCAATACTCACCACATTACCTATCCCCCCATACTCCCCAACCCCCAGTGCTCCCCACACTCCCCGTCCCTCCCATACTCCCCAACCCCCAATACTCCCCGCACTCCCTGTCCCCCCCATACTCCCCAACCCCCAATACTCCCCACACTCCCTGTCCCCTATACTCCCCAACCTGAAATACTCCCCATCCCCCCCCATACTCCCCAACCCCCAATACACCCCACACTGCCCGTCCACCCATACTCCCTAACACCCAATACTCCCTGTACCCCCTAACTCCCCAACCACCAATACACCCCACACTCCCCGCCCCCATACTCTCCAACCCCCAATACACGCCACACTCCCTGCCTATCCCATACTCCCCAACCCCTAATACACCTCACACTACCCAGTCCCCCCATACCCCCCAACCCCCAATACTCCCCACACTTCCTGACCCCCATGCTCCCCAACTCCCAATACACCCCACACTCCCAGTCCAGCCCATACTCCCCAACCCCCAATACTCCCCACACTCCCTGCCCCCCCATACTCCCCAACCCCCAATACTCCCCACACTCCCAGTCCCCCCATACTCCCCAACCCCCAATACATCCCACATTCCCCATCCCCCATACTCCCCAACCCCAATATTCACCACACCCTGTCCCCCATACTCCCCAACCCCCAATACTCCCCACACTCCCTATCCCCCATACACCCCAACCCCCAATACTCCCCACACTCCCAGTCCCCCCCATACTCCCCAATCACCAATATACCCCACACTCCCCATCCCCCATACTCCCCAAACCCCAATATTCCCCACACCCTGTCCCCCATACTCCCCAACCCCCGATACACCCCACACTCCCTGTCCTCCCATACTTCCCAACCCCCAATACTCCCCACACTCCCTGTCCACCCCATACTCCCCAACCCCCCAATACACCCCACACTCCCCATCCCCCCATACTCCCCAACCCCAATACTCCCCACACTCCCTGTCCCCCATACTCCCCAACCCCCAATACTCCCCACACTCCCTGTTCCCCCATACTCCCCAACCCCCAATACTCCCCACATTCCCTGTCCCCCCATACTCCCAACCCACAATACTCCCCACACCCCCTATCCCCCCATACTCCCCAACCCCCAATACTCCCCACACTCTCCGTCCCCCCATACTCCCCAACCCACAGTACTCCCCACACTCCCTATCCCCCCCATACTCCCCAACTCCCAATACTCCACACACTCCCCATCCCTCCCATACTCCCCAACCCCCAATACTCCCCACACACCCTGTCCCCCATACTCCCCATCTCCCAATACTACCCATACTCCCCGTCCCCCCATACTCAACCCCCAATACTCCCCACACTCCCTGTCCCCTCATACTCCCCAACCCCCAATACTCCCCACACTCCCTATCCTTCCCATACTCCCCAACTCGCAATACTCCTCACACTCCCTGTCCCCCCATACTCCCCAACCCCCAATACTCCCCACATTCCCTATCCCTCCCATACTCCCCAACCCCTAATGCGCCCCACACTCCCCGTCCCCCATACTCCCAAACCCCCAATACACTCCACACTCCCTGCCTATCCCATACTCCCCAACCCCTAATACACCTCACACTCCCCAGTCCCCCCATACTCCCCAACCCCCAATACTCCCCACACTCCCAGTCCAGCCCATACTCCCCAACACCCCAATACACCCCACACTCCCCATCCCCCCATACTCCCCACACCCCGTCCCCCATACTCCCCAACACACAATACTCCCCACACTCCCTAACCCGCATACTCCACAACCCCCAATACTTCCCACACTCCCTGTCCCCCCATGCTCCCCAACCCCCAATACTCCCCACACTCCCTGTCCAGCCCATACTCCCCAACCCCCAATACTCCCCACACTCCCTGTCCCCCCCATACTCCCCAACCCCCAATACTCCCACACTCCCAGTCCCCCCATATTCCCCAACCCCCAATACACCCCACATTCCCCGTCCCCCATACTCCCCAACCCCAATATTCCCCACACCCTGTCCCCCATACTCCCCAACCCCCAATACTCCCCACACTCCCTATCCCCCCATACACCCCAACCCCCAATACTCCCCACACACCCAGTCCCCCCCCCATACTCCCCAATCACCAATATACCCCACACTCCCCATCCCCCATACTCCCCAAACCCCAATATTCCCCACACCCTGTCCCCCATACTCCCCAACCCCCAATGCACCCCACTCCCTGTCCTCCCATACTCCCCAACCCCCAATACTCCCCACACTCCCTGTCCACCCCATACTCCCCAAACCCCCAATACACCCCACACTCCCCATCCCCCCATACTCCCCTACCACCAATACTCCCCACACTCCCTGTCCCCCATACTCCCCAACCCCCAATACTCCCCACACTCCCTGTCCCCCATACTCCCCAACCCCCAATACTCCCCACACTCCCTGTTCCCCCATACTCCCCAACCCCCAATACTCCCCACACCCCGTCCCCCATACTCCCCAACCCACAATACTCCCCACACCCCCTATCCCCCCATACTCCCCAACCCCCAATACTTCCCACACTCCTGTCCCCCCCATGCTCCCCAACGCCCAATACTCCCCACATTCCCTGTCCCCCCATACTCCCCAACCCACAATACTCCCCACACTCCCTGTCCCCCCATACTCCCCAACCCCCAATACTCCCCACACTCCCCGTCCCCCCATACTCCCCAACCCCAATACTCCCCACACTCCCTATCCCCCCCATACTCCCCAACTCCCAATACTCCCCACACTCCCCGCCCGCATACTTCCCAGCCCCAATACACCCCAACCCCCAATACTCACCACACTCCCCATCCCTCCCATACTCCCCAACCCCCAATACTCCCCACACTCTGTCCCCCATACTCCCCATCTCCCAATACTACCCATACTCCCCGTCCCCCCATACTCCTCAACCCCCAATACTCCCCACACTCCCTGTCCCCTCATACTCCCCAACCCCCAATACTCCCCACACTCCCTATCCTTCCCATACTCCCCATCTCCCAATACTCCCCACACCCCCTGTCCCCCCATACTCCCCAACCCCCAATACTCCCCACATTCCCTATCCCTCCCATACTCCCCAACCCTTAATGCGCCCCACACTCCCCGTCCCCCATACTCCCCAACCCCCAATACACCCCACACTCCCTGCCTATCCCATACTCCCCCAACCCCTAATACACCTCACACTCCCCAGTCCCCCCATACTCCCCAACCCCCAATACTCCCCACACTCCCAGTCCAGCCCATACTCCCCAACCCCCAATACTCCCCACACTCCCTGTCCCCCCATACTCCCCAACCCCCAATACTCCCCACACTCCCAGTCCCCCCATACTCCCCAACTCCCAATACACCCCACATTCCCCGTCCCCCATACTCCCCAACCCCCGATATTCCCCACACCCTGTCCCCCATACACCCCAACCCCCAATACACCCCACACTCCCCATCCCCCCATACTCCCCACACCCCATCCCCATACTCCCCAACCCCCAATACTCCCCACACTCCCTGTCCCCTCATACTCCCCAACCCCCAATACTCCCCACACTCCCTATCCTTCCCATACTCCCCAACTCGCAATACTCCCCACACTCCCTGTCCCCCCATACTCCCCAACCCCCCATACTCCCCACATTCCCTATCCCTCCCATACTCCCCAACCCCTAATGCGCCCCACACTCCCCGTCCCCCCATACTCCCCAACCCCACACTCCCTGCCTATCCCATACTCCCCAACCCCTAATACACCTCACACTCCCCAGTCCCCCCATACTCACCAACCCCCAATACTCCCCACACTACCTGACCCCCCATGCTCCCCAACTCCCAATACTCCCCACACTCCCAGTCCAGCCCATACTCCCCAACCCCCAATACTCCCCACACTCCCTGTCCCCCATACTCCCCAACCCCCAATACTCCCCACACTCCCTGTTCCCCCATACTCCCCAACCCCCAATACTCCCCACACCCCATCCCCCATACTCCCCAACCCACAATACTCCCCACACCCCCTATCCCCCCATACTCCCCAGCCCCCAATACTTCCCACACTCCCTGTCCCCCCATGCCCCCCAACCCCCAATACTCCCCACATTCCCTGTCCCCCCATACTCACCAACCCCCAATACTCCCCACACTCCCTGTCCCCCCATACTCCCCAACCCCCAATACTCCCCACACTCCCCATCCCCCCATACTCCCCAACCCCCAATACTCCCCACACTACCTATCCCCCCATACCCCCCAACTCCCAATACTCCCCACACTCCCCGCCCGCATACTTCCCAGCCCCAAAACTCCCCAACCCCCAATACTCACCACACTCCCCATCCCTCCCATACTCCCCAACCCCCAGTACTCCCCACACACCCTGTCCCCCATACTCCCCATCTCCCAATACTACCCATACTCCCCATCCCCCCATACTCCTCAACCCCCAATACTCCCCACACTCCCTGTCCCCTCATACTCCCCAACCCCCAATACTCCCCACACTCCCTATCCTTCCCATACTCCCCAACTCCTGGTTGGGGCTCGTTTAGCTCACAAGGCTAAATCGCTGGCTTTTAAAGCCGACCAAGCAGGCCAGCAGCACGGTTCGATTCCCGTACCAGCCTCCCCGGACAGGCGCCGGAATGTGGCGACTAAGGGCTTTTCACAGTAACTTCATTGAAGCCTACTCGTGACAATAAGCGATTTTCATTTTCAACTCACAATACTCCCCACACTCCCTGTCCCCCCATACTCCCCAACCCCCAATACTCTCCACATTCCCTATCCCTCCCATACTCCCCAACCCCTAATGCGCCCCACACTTCCCGTCCCCCATACTCCCCAACCCGCAATACACCCCACACTCCCTGCCTGTCCCATACTCCCCAACCCCTAATACACCTCACACTCCCCAGTCCCCCCATACTCCCCAACCCCCAATAATCCCCACACTCCCTGACCCCCCATGCTCCCCAACTCCCAATACACCCCACACTCCCAGTCCAGCCCATACTCCCCAACCCCAATACTCCCCACACTCCCTGTCCCCCCCATACTCCCCAACCGTCAATACTCCCCACACTCCCCGTCCCCCCATACTCCCCAACCCCCAATACTCCCCACACTCCCTATCCCCCCCCATACTCCCCAACTCCCAATACTCCCCACACTCCCCGCCCGCATACTTCCCAGCCCCAATACACCCCAACCCCCAATACTCACCACACTCCCCATCCCTCCCATACTCCCCAACCCCCAATACTCCCCACACCCTGTCCCCCATACTCCCCATCTCCCAATACTACCCATACTCCCCGTCCCCCCATACTCCTCAACCCCCAATACTCCCCACACTCCCTGTCCCCTCATACTCCCCAACCCCCAATACTCCCCACACTCCCTATCCTTCCCATACTCCCCAACTCGCAATACTCCCCACACTCCCTGTCCCCCCATACTCCCCAACCCCCAATACTCCCCACATTCCCTATCCCTCCCATACTCCCCAACCCTTAATGCGCCCCACACTCCCCGTCCCCCATACTCCCCAACCCCCAATACACCCCACACTCCCTGCCTATCCCATACTCCCCAACCCCTAATACACCTCACACTCCCCAGTCCCCCCATACTCCCCAACTCCCAATACTCCCCACACTCCCAGTCCAGCCCATACTCCCCAACCCCCAATACTCCCCACACTCCCTGTCCCCCCATACTCCCCAACCCCCAATACTCCCCACACTCCCAGTCCCCCCATACTCCCCAACTCCCAATACACCCCACATTCCCCGTCCCCCATACTCCCCAACCCCCGATATTCCCCACACCCTGTCCCCCATACTCCCCAACCCCAATACACCCCACACTCCCCATCCCCCCATACTCCCCACACCCCATCCCCCATACTCCCCAACCCCCAATACTCCCCACACTCCCTGTCCCCTCATACTCCCCAACCCCCAATACTCCCCACACTCCCTATCCTTCCCATACTCCCCAACTCGCAATACTCCCCACACTCCCTGTCCCCCCATACTCCCCAACCCCCCCATACTCTCACATTCCCTATCCCTCCCATACTCCCCAACCCCTAATGCGCCCCACACTCCCCGTCCCCCCATACTCCCCAACCCCACACTCCCTGCCTATCCCATACTCCCCAACCCCTAATACACCTCACACTCCCCAGTCCCCCCATACTCACCAACCCCCAATACTCCCCACACTACCTGACCCCCCATGCTCCCCAACTCCCAATACTCCCCACACTCCCAGTCCAGCCCATACTCCCCAACCCCCAATACTCCCCACACTCCCTGTCCCCGATACTCCCCAACCCCCAATACTCCCCCACACTCCCTGTTCCCCCATACTCCCCAACCCCCAATACTCCCCACACCCCGTCCCCCATACTCCCCAATCCACAATACTCCCCACACCCCCTATCCCCCCCATACTCCCCAACCCCCAATACTTCCCACACTCCCTGTCCCCCCATGCTCCCCAACCCCCAATACTCCCCACATTCCCTGTCCCCCCATACTTACCAACCCCCAATACTCCCCACACTCCCTGTCCCCCCATACTCCCCAACCCCCAATACTCCCCACACTCCCCATCCCCCCATACTCCCCAACCCCCAATACTCCCCACACTACCTATCCCCCCATACCCCCCAACTCCCAATACTCCCCACACTCCCCGCCCGCATACTTCCCAGCCCCAAAACTCCCCAACCCCCAATACTCACCACACTCCCCATCCCTCCCATACTCCCCAACCCCCAGTACTCCCCACACACCCTGTCCCCCATACTCCCCATCTCCCAATACTACCCATACTCCCCATCCCCCCATACTCCTCAACCCCCAATACTCCCCACACTCCCTGTCCCCTCATACTCCCCAACCCCCAATACTCCCCACACTCCCTATCCTTCCCATACTCCCCAACTCCTGGTTGGGGCTCGTTTAGCTCACAAGGCTAAATCGCTGGCTTTTAAAGCCGACCAAGCAGGCCAGCAGCACGGTTCGATTCCCGTACCAGCCTCCCCGGACAGGCGCCGGAATGTGGCGACTAAGGGCTTTTCACAGTAACTTCATTGAAGCCTACTCGTGACAATAAGCGATTTTCATTTTCAACTCACAATACTCCCCACACTCCCTGCCCCCCCATACTCCCCAACCCCCAATACTCTCCTCATTCCCTATCCCTCCCATACTCCCCAACCCCTAATGCGCCCCACACTTCCCGTCCCCCATACTCCCCAACCCGCAATACACCCCACACTCCCTGCCTGTCCCATACTCCCCAACCCCTAATACACCTCACACTCCCCAGTCCCCCCATACTCCCCAACCCCCAATACTCCCCACACTCCCTGACCCCCCATGCTCCCCAACTCCCAATACTCCCCACACTCCCAGTCCAGCCCATACTCCCCAACCCCCAATACTCCCCACACTCCCTGTCCCCCCCATACTCCCCAACCGTCAATACTCCCCACACTCCCAGTCCCCCCATACTCCCCAACTCCCAATACACCCCACATTCCCCGTCCCCATACTCCCCAACCCCCAATATTCCCCACACCCTGTCCCCCATACTCCCAACCCCCAATACACCCCACACTCCCTGTCCTCCCATACTCCCCAACCCCCAATACTCCCCACACTCACTGTCCACCCCATACTCCCCAAACACCCAATACACCCCACACTCCCCATCCCCCCATACTCCCCACACCCCGTCCCCCATACTCCCCAACCCACAATACTCCCACACTCCCTATCCCCCCATACTCCCCAACCCCCAATACTTCCCACACTCCCTGTCCCCCCCATGCTCCCCAACCCCCAATACTCCCCACATTCCCTGTCCCCCCATACTCCCCAACCCCCCAATACTCCCCACACTCCCTGTCCCCCCATACTCCCCAACCCCCAATACTCCCCACACTCCCCGTCCCCCCCATACTCCCCAACCCCCAATACTCCCCACACTCCCTATCCCTCCCATACTCCCCAACCCCTAATGCGCCCCACACTCCCCGTCCCCCCATACTCCCCAACCCCACACTCCCTGCCTATCCCATACTCCCCAACCCCTAATACACCCCACACTCCCCAGTCCCCCCATACTCCCCAACCCCCAATACTCCCCACACTCCCTGACCCCCATGCTCCCCAACTCCCAATACTCCCCACACTCCCAGTCCAGCCCATACTCCCCAACCCCCAATACTCCCCACACTCCCTGTCCCCCCCATACTCCCCAACCCCCAATACTCCCCACACTCCCAGTCCCCCCATACTCCCCAACCCCCAATACACCCCACATTCCCCGTCCCCCATACTCCCCAACCCCAATATTCCCCACACCCTGTCCCCCATACTCCCCAACCCCCAATACTCCCCACACTCCCTATCCCCCCATCCTGCCCAACCCCCAATACTCCCCACACTCCCAGCCCCCCCATACTCCCCAATCACCAATATACCCCACACTCCCCATCCCCCATACTCCCCAACCCCCAATATTCCCCACACCCTGTCCCCCATACTCCCCAACCCCCAATACACCCCACACTCCCTGTCCTCCCATACGCCCCAACCCCCAATACTCCCCACACTCCCTGTCCACCCCATACTCCCCAAACCCCCAATACACCCACACTCCCCATCCCCCCATACTCCCCAACCCCCAATACTCCCCACACTCCCTGTCCCCCATACTCCCCAACCCCCAATACTCCCCACACTCCCTGTCCCCCATACTCCCCAATCCCCAATACTCCCCACACTCCCTGTTCCCCCATACTCCCCAACCCCAATACTCCCCAAACCCTGTCCCCCATACTCCCCAACCCACAATACTCCCCACACTCCCTATCCCCCCATACTCCCCAACCCCCAATACTTCCCACACTCTCTGTCCCCCCATGCTCCCCAACCCCCAATACTCCCCACATTCCCTGTCCCCCCATACTCCCCAACCCCCAATACTCCCCACACTCCCTGTCCCCCCATACTCCCCAACCCCCAATACTCCCCACACTCCCCGTCCCCCCATACTCCCCAACCCCCAATACTCCCCACACACCCTGTCCCCCATACTCCCCATCTCCCAATACTACCCATACTCCCCGTCCCCCATACTCCTCAACCCCCAATACTCCCCACACTCCCTGTCCCCTCATACTCCCCAACCTCCAATACTCCCCACACTCCCTATCCTTCCCATACTCCCCAACTCGCAATACTCCCCACACTCCCTGTCCCCCCATACTCCCCAACCCCCAATACTCCCCACATGCCCTATCCCTCCCATACTCCCCAACCCCTAATGCGCCCCACACTCCCCGTCCCCCCATACTCCCCAACCCCCAATACTCCCCACACTCCCCGTCCCCCCATACTCCCCAACCCCAATACTCCCGACACTCCCTGTCCCCCCATACTCCCCAAACCCACACTCCCTGTCCCCCCATACTCCCCAAACCCCAATACTCCCCACACTCCCTGTCCCCCCATTCTCGCCATCCCACCTCCAACCAAGCACCATCTCCCCCCACAACCAAAATCCCAATTGCCCCCTCAATGAACGACATGTGCAGCTCAGGATGCCCCCCCCCCCCCCCCCCCCCCCCGTTTACCCACTGAAGATGTTGCCCCATAACAGATGGGAGAGGTCCCAGATGGGCGGTAGGGTGCCAGCCCCAGAGTCCTCTCCCCCTACAAGGAATGGGTCCTGGAGATCGTGGGGGATGGCCAGGCACAAATCTGTCTCCCAGTGGTTGGCGTACGGCACAGAGCTGAGGTTCCACCAGCCCACACCCTGTCACATGTGAGGTGTTAATGTCACACAGAATTACCCATCACTCCCCTTGACCAGAAGCTTGGGGCAGGTTTAGGACAGTGGGCTAACCAGCTGGCTTGTAATGCAGAACAAGGCCAGCAGCGTGAGTTCAATTTCGTACCAGCCTCCCGAACAGGCACCGGAACGTGGCGACTAAGGGCTTTTCACAGTAACTTCATTTGAAGCCTACTTGTGACAATAAGCGATTATTATTATTATTATTATTGTTATTGTTAAGCCTTTTCTCCTGCAGGGTCCTCATCCGACGGTGCCTGCCCATGGGGGTGGTCCCCAGTCACCTCCCATGAGAATACTTCAGGGGAGCTCCGAGGTGACCACCGTATTCGCGGCACACTATCATCACTACACTCCACCAGCGCAGAGACACACACCTCTGTGGAATACAGTAGTGGACAGGCGTCTGGGGCACAATCTGGTGAGTATCACACCATTTCCGATGCACATCAGGGGGAGACAGGAATGCCCAGGCGAGACAGCATCAGAGGTCTGCTGGATCCCAGGATCCAGCTGGGTCCCAGTCAGATGCTGAGACTCTGGACCAGGTTTACCCGAGGCTGATACAGACACTGGGGTGCGGCCGTGGTATTCAGAGAGGGATGTCAGCGAAACTCCAGCAGGTCCATAGCCAATTGGAGGGGTACCAGTGGCTATAGACGGAGGAGATGACGCCGGCAATGCATGACACCAACAATGCTAGGGTGGCAACCGCAGTGGAGAGACTGGTGCGCGACGTCTCCAACATGGGTGGAGGTGTCCAAGGCATGGCTCAGTCAGCGGAAACCATGGCTCAGCACCTCAACAGCATGTCCCAGTCACTAGGAGACATGTCCTAGTCCCAGGTGGACCCTGATAAGGTGCTGCGGAGCATGTCCCAGTCACTAGGGGACATGTCCTAGTCCCAGGTGGACCCTGATAAGGTGCTGCGGAGCATGTCCCAGTCACTAGGGGACATGTCCTAGTCCCAGGTGGACCCTGATGAGGTGCTGCGGAGCATGTCCCAGTCGCAGTGGGACATGTCCTAGTCCCAGGTGGACCCTGATGAGGTGCTGCGGAGCATGTCCCAGTCGCAGTGGGACATGTCCTAGTCCCAGGTGGACCCTGATGAGGTGCTGCGGAGCATGTCCCAGTCGCAGTGGGACATGTCCTAGTCCCAGGTGGACCCTGATAAGGTGCTGCGGGGCATGTCCCAGTCGCAGTGGGACATGTCCTAGTCCCAGGTGGACCCTGATAAGGTGCTGCGGAGCATGTCCCAGTCGCAGTGGGACATGTCCTAGTCCCAGGTGGACCCTGATAAGGTGCTGCGGAGCATGTCCCAGTCACTAGGGGACATGTCCTAGTCCCAGGTGGACCCAGATAAGGTGCTGCGGAGCATGTCCCAGTCGCAGTGGGACATGTCCTAGTCCCAGGTGGACCCTGATAAGGTGCTGCGGAGCATGTCCCAGTCGCAGTGGGACATGTTCTAGTCCCAGGTGGACCCTGATAAGGTGCTGCGGAGCATATCCCAGTCGCAGTGGGACATGTCCTAGTCCCAGGTGGACCCTGATAAGGTGCTGCGGAGCATGTCCCAGTCACTAGGGGACATGTTCTAGTCCCAGGTGGACCCTGATGAGGTGCTGCGGAGCATGTCCCAGTCACTAGGGGACATGTCCTAGTCCCAGGTGGACCCTGCGGAGCATGTCCCAGTCGCAGGTGCGCTTTGCCAGGTCGCTCCAGAGAATCTACCAGTCATTGAGGAGCATTGCAGAGGACGTTGACACTGCTGCAGACAGTTGGGAGCTGCTAGAGCTGGCAGAGCCAGATGATGCAGGGCTTGATCCAGCTGCCCCTCCATCCCGAACCATAGGGCCCTATGGGCACCGACCAGGAGGAGGGGACAGAGAGTGCCAACCTGGAGCTACCCGACGGACTGACGCGCAGGTCACCAGCTCCCCAAGACCCACCCCCACCTGATAAAGGCACGTCTCAAGTTAGCACCCGGAACAGGGTGGCACGGTGGGGCATGTGCTGCCGGCAAGTGGGCCGGGGCCCTCGAGCCCCGGGGAACCAAAGGACATCCTCCAGGGACATCGAAGGCCACGTGACGTGGCAGGCAGCAGGCTGTCTCCATCTCTGACGTGCATCCTGAAGACACACCTAGGTGCAGCGGTAGAGCACGGAAGGCTAAGCAGATCGAGGATCACTGAGAGGGCACAGGGGGGAGGGGGTTTGGTGTTGGGGGGGAGGATGCAATGAAGGGTGGGGGGATGGGTTGGGTTGGGTTGGGAGGGGTGGGGAATGGGGGTCGGCACCATCGGGGACACATATGTACTTGAGAATTCTGATGCCTCTGGCACTTCCTTCTGCAATACAGGCCGACCACCAATCCCCTGCCCCAGCTCCCTGGCAATGGAGGTCTTGGATGCCTCTTTACCCCAACCTCCCCCACCTCAAACAAGCACACCACATACAGGTGATGGGTGTGAGCGAGCACTCAGCTGACAGGCGGGGGTCAGATCATAGCATAGATTGAGGAGCACCAGTGCTCAACTCTCTGCCCTTCACCGCCCCCCACCCTCTACCCTCGACAGTGACCCACTGACAGCGCCGACATAGTATCATTGCGCGGTCCCACTGAACCCCTGGGTGGGGAAGTTCGGGGGTGGAGGGATCCACGCCACCCATAAGGATGCCCAATCCCCTCCTCCCCCGCACCGCCTCAATGGCCAGCCCACACCAGCCCACCCCATACCCATCTGACAGTGCCAGAAGCAGGTTTAACAGTGTGAACAGGTGTTTAACGTGACATCATATGTACAAATTTGTGCCCTAGCCCCTATAGCTAAACTGTGCTCTGAGTGCCAACTTAACTAGTGTCTAACTTTCTGGCCTTACGGGCCATAACGCTATTTATTGGTGGATCCCCAAATGGTACAGCAGGGGTGAAGGCGGCCTGCTGTGATTCCCGCTCTGTGACCTGGGTCCCTATTGGCTGCCGTCTTCTGGGGTGACTGGGCCTGAATGGGCCCGGCTGCTGCTCAGTTGTCCCAGGTGGCGTGGTGCTGCCCTGTTCTGCCCGCTGCCTACCAGATGCGCCAGGGACAGTCTGAGGTGCTGCAGTGTTCCGGCAGTTCCCCTGTGGGAGTCATCGTCACGGGCCCCATCACCTCCTCCTTCCTCGGGGTGCCCAATAGGCCCCAGGCTATTCCATGGGACAGGGGTGCGAGCGGAGCTATCCACTGAGGCTGCACTGCCACCTGGCACTGCCAGTCCTGGAGGCCCACTCTGGTCTCGACCAGGGTCTGCAAGTCATGGAGCACAGGGAGTGGACCATCACCCATTGACTGTGCCATCACCTTCTGGCTAGGCGTCACATCAGCCAGTGACTGCACCATCTCCCTTTGGGACTGGGCCAACTCTATGTTTGCACAAAGTCGGCCAGCGCCTGGCAATGCTGCCGACATCCCAGCCGTGGCGCGCTATGACTGGGCCATGCTGAGAAGCGCCGCTGCAATTTTCAGGTGGCTCTGGCACATAGCTGCCTGTGAGGCGGCAACCCTGTCCTGGGCCTCGGCCAGCGCCTGAATAGAATTGCCCAGGCTTTGGACTTGTTGATCCAGAGCCAACAACCTTGCCCCCCATTTCTCCACGGCGGAGCCACCTGTGCGGAGTTGGCCTGGGTGGTACGCATGGTCGGCATCACCTCCTGCTTCTGCACACTGTTGGACTCCTCCAACTGCACTTGCAGGTGCTGGATGTTCGCTGACAACCCCTCATGGAGTCCCTGGCTCTGTGACTGCATCTCCACAATCAATGGGACTGTCTGTTCCAGAAGCTCAAAACCCGTCAGACGGCAGCTAGTTCCGAGGGTCGGCCTGCCGTCGACCATCCGCCCCCTCGGGAGATGCTACCTCCATCTCAATAATATTATTCTTACTATTATTATTATTACCTGATGTACCGGATCAGCTGTAAGGTGCGCACGAAATAGTGTCCCAGGAGCCTCTTCACTAAAGTGCCGAACCGAGGTGAGTGTCTTTGGGGTGGTGGAGAAGACAGCTGTGACGGGAAATCTGTATCAACATCGGACCCGAGCTCCAGGGTGTCCTGAGCCTCAGGTCAAGGGCTGCCATCCGAGCTGCTGTCCTCGTCACTGCTCCGCTCACAAGGGGTGCTCCAACTGTGGCACTGCTGGTGATGGGACTGGGGCACCGGATGGATCCACCCCATTACCAGCAGGTCCTGCAAGACACAAGAAAAGATTCATGATTAGACCGGGAGATGGTGGGGTGAAGGTGGTGTGAGGGCGAGGGTGCGGGTAATGTGGGGATGGTGGTGGATGGAGCGGTTGACACACATGTCACAGCGAACTGCAACACAACAGGGTTTCACTTCCTTACCCATGGTCGACCTCCACCCCGGCAACCTCCCTTTCCCCCGAGCCGCCGACCATGTTCAGGGCCCTCTGCTCTGCCACAGTGAGGGGCCACATGTCCAGGGGCTGCCCTCCAATTTTCTCCTGCTCACGCCGGTTATAAGCAGCCTTCCCCTGGAGTGTGGGGAAACAGAAAACGCAGTGTTAGTCAGTCCGACGCATGTAGCCCAGGGGGTGGGTACCTGGTGGCCTCAGTGGCCAGGCACCCGGCCATTGTGGCCGGTATGAGTGCCAGCATTTGGTGCAGGGTAGGGGTTCAGCTGCCCTCCAGCAGAGGGGGAGAGGGGTCGGGTTACGGGAGTGTGGGGCACAGTGTTGCCTACTCACCCTGGCTGCCCTGAGGAGATCATGCGTTTTTTATGGCACTGCTGACCGGTCTGGACTGTGCTGCTCACAGCGCTGACTGCTTCTGCTACCTGCCCCCAGGTACGGTGAACGACAGCTATTGGCAGCCTCCTTCCCAGGTCAGGGTACAGGGTCAACTGCCTACCTTCCACCGTGTCCAGCATGATCTCCAGCTTGCCGTCCGTGAAATGGGGAGCCACTCCCCTTGCTGCCACCTTGCTGGCTGGGATTACAGTAGCCGAATTGTTCCAGGTGCGGTGCCAGTTTTGCTGTCATGGAACTCCCCAAATCCTGTGCCAGCGTCAACACAGTCTCAGGAACAGAGAATTCCGCTGGCTCTCTTTTGGATGAGACATTAAACCAAGGCCTTGTCTGCCCTCTCAGGGGTTCATCAAGGATCCCATGCCACTATGCCAAAGAAAAGCATGGAGTTATCCCTGTGTCCTGGTCGATATTAATCCCATAACTAACTGCATGGAAATAGATTATCTGGTCATGATCACATTGCTGTTTTCGGGTGATGGCAATATTCTAATAGGTTGCCATGTTTCCTAAATTACAACAGTGACTATACTTCGAAAGTACTTCATTAGTCACACATCCCCATATACTGAGACAGTTCATGCTGGCAATCAGCCAGATTTTGACAACGTTCCATCTGACTACCCACAGATTATTTACCATCAACAAGGCACAAATCAGGAGTGCAATGGAACACTCAGCACTTCATTGGATGAGTACAGTTTCTGCAACACTAAAGAGGCTCAACACCATCCAGCACAAAGCAGTCCACTTGATTGGCATCCAGTCCACCACTTAATTATGTCGCAACTTTCAAACTTACGTCACACTGGCAGTTTGATTCCCATTTGAAAAAACGTGGTGTGCAACAGTCAGACCACATTCTTTTCGCACTTCAATGTGATTGCAATTTTCACATCCTGCCTGGCACAGCACTGCACCGGTCTGATGATGCCAGTGGAATGCCACACTGCTACGGGTATAATGTTCGTCTACTCCCATAGTCCTGGAGGACACCACTGTACACTCCAACAGAGACCAGCATTGTGGCGGGGGAGGGGGGGATTTGGATAATGGACACACATGGCCACGTGGGCAGGAAGACATTGCAAGCCGGTAAGGGAATCATAAAATCAAAGAATTTCTACAGTGCAGGAGGAGGCCATTTGCATCGAGTCTGCACCAACCCTCTGAAAGAGCATCCTACTAGGCCCAATCCCCGCCCTATCCCTGTAACCCAGTAAGCCCACTGAACGTTTGGACACTAAGGGACAATTTAGCATGGCCAATCCACCTAACCTGCACATATTTGGACTGTGGGAGGAAACCGGACCACCCAGAGGAAATGCACGTAGACACAAGAGAATGTGCAAACTCCACACAGTCATCTGAGATCGGAATCGAATCTGTGTCCCTGGTGCTGTGAGACAGTAGACACATTATGGACACATTGGGCGGGGGGGGGGGGGGGCAGGAAGGTGTTGGAAGGGCTGGGGGTGGAGAGGGAATGATGACAGGCAGAGGGGAGACCAAAGTGTAGGAAGCTGGAACCCAACAAGTGAAACTGAAATGCTGATACACAAGGGGTACCAAATGTATGATTTTTTTTTAAATTCACTCATTGAATGTGGGAGTTACTAGCTGGCCAGTATTTATTTCCCGTTCCCAATTGCCCTTGAGAAGGTTGTAGTGAGCTGCCGTCTTGAACCGATGCAGTCCATGTGGTTTAGTTATACCACAGTGCTGTTAGGGAGGGAGTTCCAGGATTTTGATCGAGTGACGGTGAAGGAACAACGATATATTTGAAAAATGAAATGAAAATGAAAATCACTTATTGTCATGAGTAGGCTTCAATTAAGTTACTGTGAAAAGCCCCTAGTCGCCACATTCCAGCGCCTGTCCAAGGAGGCTGGTATGGGAATCGAACCGTGCTGCTGGCGTGCTTAGTCTGCTTTAAAAGACAGCGATTTAGCCCAGTGAGCTAAACCAGCCCCATGTTTAGGTTATTTACAAGTCAAGATGGTGAGTGACTTGGAGAATTTCCAGATGGTACTGTTCCCATGTGACTACTGCCCATATCCTTCTAGGTGGTAGTGGTTGTGGGTTTGAAAGGTGCTGTCTAAGAAACCTTGGTGAGTTCCTGCAGTGCATCTTGTAGATGGTACACATTGCTTCCATTGTACGTCAGTGGTGGAAGGAGTGAATGTTTGTGGGTGATGTGCTAATCAAGCGGGCTGCTTTGTCCTGGATGAGAGAGTAGAGTCACTCCTGGGGTTCACTGGCAGGAGTGAAAGAGTAGGAACAGTGCGTGGGTGCAGCAGGCCATGCTACTGTGCTTGCTCCAGGGAGGGGCAAGAGCAATGTGCCCATATGGGACAGCGCATAGCTTGGTGTTGAGGTTGTTTTCAGTGGCAGTGTCCATTGACGTGTCTGTCTCTGTGCTGGTCTGGAGACTGAATGGTAATGGTTATGGCAGGCATCTCCAACCTGTATTTGGGGAAAAAGTAATAAAGAAGGTCTCCTCTGAAGTTGACCATGCATACAACTTCTAGATGGGGAGGGAAGAGGTCCATATGGGGCATGGACACATCAACAGTGATGGGTTCAGGGGGAGGGTCCTAAAATGTTTCCCTCTTATCCTCAAACTATGACCCCGAGTTCTGGATGGCCCCATCATTGGGAACACTCTTTCTGAATCTACCCTGTCTAATCCTGTTCAAATTTAGTAAGTTTATATGAGATCCCCTCTCACTCTGCTAAACTCCAATGAATATAATCCTTACAGACTTAGTCTCTCCTTATATGGTAGTTCTGCCATCCCAGGAATCAGCCTGGTAAACCTTTGCTGCACTCCCTCCATAGCAAGAACATCCTTCCTCCGGTAAAGACACCAAAACTGCACAAAATACTCCAAGTGCTCTATAGAATTGCAGTAAAACATCCCTCTTCCAATACTCAAATACTCTTGCTGTACTCTGTGGGATCAATAACTTAAATATTCAGAAGAAGTTGCTGGCAGGAACCAAGATATCCTTGGACAAAGCGGTTGAATTGGCTCAAGTGACTGAAAGCACTGAACAATACGCTTTTGAATTCCGAGGTGTGCAAAGCACAATGTTCTGGTGGGAAGCAGCGACTGCATGTAGTTCCCAGAGTGAGGGAGCAGCGGTGCCAGAGAAGAAGCAAAATGACTGGCAATCACAAAGGTTAGAGGCTTGTTATTGTTGTGGGGGAGCATTGCCAAGACAGATGCAAGTGTAAGGAATTCATCTGTTTCAGATGTAATTAAAAAGGCCATGTACATGCCAGATGCAGAGTCAGACAGACTACTTAAACTCCCCCCAGAAAAGTCGTCGACTCCAGTGAACAAACTTAAAGAAGACCCTGAAGAAAAGTCCAAAGTGTATAAACTGAACATGATGAGATTAAATAAAACACCCCCCTTGAGATTGTATTTGTCGTCAACAGCCACCAGCTAAAGATGAAGATTGATAGAGGTGTGACTGCCACAATAGTGGATGAGCAAACATTTAGGAATCTGCAGGGATGGCTGCAGCCTGTAAATTTCAGCAGTGCATTAGCCACCTATACTGGGGAGGCATTGAAGATATTCAGAATGGTGTCAATACCAGTATCGTACCAACACCAATCAGCCCAGCTGCCTTTAATCATAGTGAAAGGACAAAGGCCAAGCCTCATGTGGCAGAATTGGCTGAAGAAAATCAAGCTACATTGGCTAGAAATATTCAGCATCATGGACGGGGTTTTCCAGGAACTTCTATGTAAATATCACAAGATTTTCCAGAGAGAGTTGGGTGAGTAAAAGGAGTGAAAGCCAAGATTTACATTGAGCCAGAAGCAACACCAAATGTCTCATGCTAGACCAGTGTCTTTATGTTCTACACCAAAAAACGTTGAAGTGGAGTTGAAGCATCAGGAAGACATGGGGGTAATTAGTTCAACACAATTTTCAGAATGGGCAGCACCGATCATTCCAGGGTTGAAGCCAGATCGCACAGTCCAAATCTGTGGTGATTACAAGGTGACTGTGAACAAGACTGCTAAAGTAGGTAAATATACTCTTCCCAGGATAGAAGACTTATATGCCAAATTAGCAGGGGTCTGAAGGGCAGCAAATTGGATTTAAGCCATGCATACCAGCAGCTTGAACTGTAAGATGAGTTAAGAAAGTTCATCACCTAAAATACACACAAAGGCTTGTTCCAATATACGAGATTGCCCTTTGGTATTTCATCAGCCTGCACTATATTTCAGCACACAATGCAGAACCCTTTGCAGGGAATTCCAAAGGTTGTCGTGTATCTAGATAATGTCCTAGTGATGGGAGGAACACAGAGCAAATTTGGAAGAAATCCTCAAGAGATTTAAGGAAGCCGGTATTTGGTTAAAATGAGAGAAATTCATGTTTCAGGCCGATGAGGTCACATATTTAGGTTTCAGGATTGATGCGATGGGATTGCATCCCACGAAGATAAGATAAGGGCAATAAAAGGGGTACCTGAACCAAGGAATACGTTGGAATTGAAGTCCTTTTTAAGGATGGTCAATTATTATGGATGTTTGTTACCCAACCCGTTGACCATTTTTGGCACCCCGGAATCAACTGTTGAAGAAGCACCAACATTGGAAGTGAGAAATTATCAGAGGAAGTCTTTAAACCAGGTCAAATAGGCCCTGCAATCGTTGGCCTTACTGGTCCACTTTAACCCAGACAAGCTCATAATAGTCACCTGTGATGCATCACCATATGGCTTTGGTGTGGTACTCTTGCACAAAATGGAAGATGGTATGGAAGGGTCTATCATCTTCACATCCAGAACATTGTTGAATGCTGAAAGGAAATATTCCCAGATCGAAAAAGAAAGTCTGGTGGTCATTAATGCCGTAAAAATATTCCATCTATATATTTATGGCCGACACTTCACCATCATCTCAGACCCTAAACAATTACTTGACATTTTTCGCGAACATAACCTAGTCCTGCCAGTATCATTGGCTATGGTGCAAAGATGGCCATTGCTGTTGGCTGTGAATTCCTATACCTTTTAACATAGACCAGGTACCCAGATCTCAAATGCTGAAGCTTTGAGCAGGCTTCCACTTCCACAGCCATTAGCTGAGCCTCCCACTCCACAGCCGATCATCCTGACTCTGCATTTTCTCGACACCCTGGCTATTTCGTCCGCCCATTTCTAAGACCTGGATCAAGGGACCCCTGTCTTTCTGGCTAAAAGGATGGTTCCCACTGACTGGCATTTTGAGAAATCAGAACAAATCGGGCCATATATGCAACGTAAGGGTGAAATCACGTGTGAGGACAGGGTTCTTCTGTGGGGTTGCAGCATGATAGTGCAATCACCAGGGCAACAGCCCCTTCTCCAAGAATTGGAGGATCAGAGTGGATACCTGGGAGGGTTGTTGCCAGGACTGAGCCAATATCTTATGTTGTCAACCTATAGGGCTGTGGAGTGAGAAAACATGTAGATCATTTGAGAAGGAGAGACACTGTCACCTGAGCTTGCAGGCACAGTCCAAATTACCAGTGTACCACTTGTAGAGTCGGTACTGTAGAACCAAGATTTTCTCAAGAGGAATCACGATTGGCCACAGAAGGAGTTGAAGAGGTAGTCAGTACTGCCCCTTCTTCGGAATCTACCAATTTGCCTGCCCCTGCTGGGAACTCAGGTACTTCAAGTTTGGAGAAGCCTGTTGTCAAGTTGAGATGCTAAGCGAGAGTTATTAAATCACCTCATAGTCTTACTGTATGAACTTTGCTTTGATTGTATACAATTATAAATAAGAGTTTTACTGTTTTTGTATTTCAGGGATTTGTAAGGGAACTAAAGGGAGGGGAATGTGGTATAGTGGCCCCTTTAAAGGGTAATCATCCACGGGCCACATGTCCCGCCAATGGGGACAGAGAGCGTGAACGTTAACCTATCGGGCATCTAAGCGCACACATGGCTGTTTGAGCATCATCAGAGTAAGCTTGGGAGACGATGGAACTAGACCTGTGTTGGAGTTGTACTGTTCTGTATATAAAGTTCTTCATTAAATAAATCACCAATGTGATTTAATGCTGCTTCGTCACTTTGCCTCGCACTACAACAGGTCTCATGAACAAAAGTGTTATAAGCGTATTTAGCAAATACTTCTCATCAAAATTTTGACACATCTCCCAGACATCACACAAGGATCACAAAATTATCTTTCGTGAGATTGACATCACATGAATGTGAATCTCACAGAGGGAGGTGGCCACTCAGTGGGAGAAGTGAAAAACCTCAAGATAAGAGGATTCATATGTAAAGATTCAGAATCAGAATCAAATTAATGTTTTTAGTTGGCCAAGCCATTCACTTTAACATCAAATTGTTCATAGATCATAGAATTTACAGTACAGAAGCAAGCCATTCGGCCCATTGAGTCTGCACCAGCCCTTGGAATTTGCACCCCAGTAAAGCCCACACCCGTAACCCAGTAACCCCACTTAACCTTTTTGGACACTAAGGGCAATTTAGCATGGCCAAGCCACCTAAACTGCACATCTTTGGACTGTGGGAGGAAACCGGAGCACTCAGCGGAAATCCACACATACAAGGGGAGGACGTGCAGACTCCACACAGACAGTGACCCAAGCCGGGAATCGAACCTGGGACCCTGGAGCTGTGAAGCAACTATGCTAACCACTGTGCTACCGTGCTGCCCATTATAGCCCCCTGGGCTACTGCATGGTCAGTCCAACCCCACTTGACCCAGAGTGGCAACACAATTAAATTAACCAATATTTCTTAGAAAAATGCTGTAAATTAAGGTTAGGGTTAGGGTCCTTAGCTGCCCAATAATTAAAGTCAGCAGGTCTGTACATTTACACACAATTACTTTTAATTTATAATAAGAACTGTAATGAAGTATGCAGCAAATGCAAACTGGTTGACTATTATCTTATTCCTATCCCCATCCCCAGCCTCTATACACACACACACACACAAACAACACACATGTGGACAAACAAACACCGAGGGGAAGAGAGGGGTGAAAATAATAAGTTCAATTAAAAAAATATTTGTTTCAGATGGTTGTTTCTATCAGCTTTCTTCTCTTCAAACTTTGGTTTCAGTTCGAGGTTTTCACTGTAGTTTCATTCAGGTCTCTGCAGTTTCAGAAATATAGCAGCTTTTCTGGAGGGAGAGAGAGAGAGAGATAGCAGATCCTTCTGTCTCGGCATTCAGGACTCAAACTCTGCTTTCCTTTAGTCTCATCCCACTCAGGCAGGGTCCAATCATCACCTGTTACCAGGAAGAATATGGCCAACAGCCAACCAGTCGAATTGAGTCCTACCCCATCTCTTTTGCTGTCCAAAGCTAGCAAAGTGTTCTCTTTTTTAACTTTTGAATTTCTCAGTTCCCCTGCTCGACTTAGAGACATAAGTCCATTAAGCATCCATGGATCAAAATTATAATGGCAAAAAGAAAGGGGGAAAAGGGAATCAACAGGAAGGACACTTACAAAATGTAGAAACAGAAACACAACATTTCTACAGTGTTTGCACACATGTGATACAGAATAGCGTTCAATATTTCTTTAATTTACCTGACCCAACCACTATACCTGGGTGCAGCCCAGACACCTGCAGCAAATCTTGGGCGGCACGGTAGTTGGCACTGCTGCCTTAAGGCGCAAGGGCCCCAGATTCAATTCCGACCTTGGGTGACTTTGTGGAGTTTGTACATTCTCCTCGTGTCTGCGTGGTTTCATCTGATCGAGTGCTTTGGTTTCCTCCCTCAGTCCAAAGATGTGCAGGTTAGGTGGATTTGCCATGCTAAAATGCCCTTTAGTAACCAAACGTTATGTGGGTTGCGTGAGGGAGTGGGCCGGTAGGTAGGGTTCTCTTTCAGAGGGTCGGTGCAATCAATCCTGAGTTGCACGTCACAGCCAAAGCATTGGTAGGGATATTGAAGTAAGTTTCAATGCCTCTTGGGGTGAAAGGGCAAAATGAAATATATTTCCCACTTCTCGTTACTGACCAGTGTCACTATTCACCTTTTAGGAGCAAGTTTGACTGATAATTTTAAATTGGTTGGTAGTTTGATTCTTAGCACACTGATGATTGTTCCAAATGAGCAGCACGGTAGCACAATGGATAGCATTGTGGCTTCAGAGCGCCAGGGTCCCAGGTTCGATTCCCAACTTGGGTCACTGTCTGTGTGGAGTCTGCACGTTCTCCCCGTGTCTGCGTGGGTTTCCTCCTGGTGCTCCGGTTTCCTCCCACAGTCCAAAGATGTGCAGGTTAAGTGATTTGGACATTCTAAATTGCCCTTAGTATCCAAAAACGTTTAGGAGGGTTATTGGGTTATGGGGATAGGGTGGAAGTGAAGGCTTAAGTGGGTCGGTGCAGAATTGATGGGCCGAATGGCCTCCTTCTGCACTGTATGATCTATGTAAACATGTTGCTCAATTGTAGAATCACATACTTTCTAAAATTTGTTCATGGGATTTATTGCCTATCCCTAATTTTCCTTGACGGGGCAGTTAAGAGTCAACCACATTGCTGTGAGTCTGTGGGTCTGGAGTCACACGTCGGCCGGACCAGGTAAGGATAGCAGATTTCCTTCCCTAAAGGGCATTAATGAACCAGATGGGTTTTTCCAACATAGTCTTCATAATTCCAGATATTTTATTGAATTTAAATTCCATCACCTGCCGTGGTGGGATTCGAACCCGGGTCCCCAGATCATCCTGAGTCTCTGGATTATTAGTCCAAAGACAATACCAGTTTGCCACCACCTCCCCAATCTAATATTAGGCATTGTGTTCTGAGTTTTGCAAGCTGGAGTGGTTGAGTATGGTTAGTACTCTGTAATGTGGCTCACTTACGCTTGCTAGAAGCTACATAGAGGGCAGAATTTCCCCAAGCCCCTGACGGAGGGGCTTGTAATGTTTCAATGGAGGGTGGGTGGGGAGGAAGAAGAATTTGGCAGAGGGCCCAGGTTTTACGCCGGCGTGAATTTCCCACAGGATCTTCTGTTGGTGCCCTCCATTGCAGATCCACAAAACCCATTGGAGGCTAAGGTGAACCTCATTTGCATCCCTCTAATGAGATGAAGGCCGAACTACCCATACCGGATTCTCCATGACACCAACGAGAAAATACGCCAGTGTGAATCACATTTGGAAAAATCTCATCGAAATTTCATAGAATTTACAGTGCAGAAGGAGGCCCAGCGAGTCTGCACCGGCCCTTGGAAAGAGTACCCTACTTAAGCCCACACCTCCACCCTATCCCCATAACCTAGTAACCCCACCTAACATTTTTGGACACTGAGTAGCAATTTAGCATGGTCAATCCACCTAACCTGCACATCTTTGGACTGTGGGAGGAAACCGGAGCACATGAAGGAAACCCACGCAGACACGGGGAGAATGTGCAAACTCTACACAGACAGTGACCCAGCCGGGATTCGAACCTGGGACCCTGGAGTTGTGATGCAACAGTGCTAACCACGGTGCTACCATGCCACATACAATGTGGTGTGCCGATGTTAGGACTCACCTGAATAATGCCTGGGGCTGCTTCCAGAATTCAGGATGAAGACCGCCAGCAATTCTGGACCATGGAACCACAGCAGTCAGTCAGGGGAGCATCTGCAGGAGTACCCTACAGATTTGGTGTCCTGGATGAGGTCCATTTTCCAGCTTCAAAATGTCCCTGGAGATCTTTCCTCGGAGGTTCATCTTCTGGTCTCAGACTGCTCCTGGAGATCCATTTTCATTTTCAGAAAGTCCACCTTCTTTCTTCAATAGTGGGTCAGTGATGTTGGATTCCTTTCCAATATGGTGCCCAGATAGGACAGCAGACTATGCGCCATCATTCCTGCCCACCATAGAAGATACCGCAAAACGCCCAGTTGCATATCTAATGAGGTTGGGACCAGAGGATATGGTGTGTTTTTCCACTGGCTTCTGCAGCATGAAACACTCCACCTTCCTGCCCCAGGATGGGAAAATTCTGCCGGTAATCATAAGCAGGGATTTGTTATCTGAACAAAAAAGGAACATGTCCAGGCAAAACTCTCAAAAGCGTGGTGGACAATAGTTCCCTAATCATTCTCCAAGGCAGGGTTTCCCAAATTGGGTTACCATCCAGGAATTGCACGGTAGGTCTGGCCATTGTAAATTTGAAGAAAGCTGGCCTTCAATCTTTTCCAATTGGAGGCGATATTCACCCTGCGTTGGCCAAGGGGTTAGCGGCATTTATCTGATTTAAGCAGCTGCTCTGTAATGCGATAAGTGTGGATGGAGATTATGTGCAGAAATCTAATTGCCTTTTTTTCCCCAAATTGTACACATGATTCATCTATTGGAAGTATTTTACATTCATAGTATTTTATAATATAATACTCCGTCGTCTTAAGGGATCATTATTATGTAGTTATGTTCTTGGATGATGAAAGTATATTTGATAACCATACAATTAAATTAAAACAATTGACAAATTGCCTGTTTCACATTGACCAACTAGTGACATGATTGAACAAGAGCATAATTATCTCAGCAGTGGCACCATTCCAATTGGGTATTCTTTCTCAGCAACAGAAAATAAGTGCCAAATCTGAGAAGATATGTTTCTCAGAAACATGGATGAAATCACAGCGCACGATCTTTAAAGTACCAGGAAAAAATCCTGGAATTCCTGGTAATTGAACAGAATTTCTTCTATTTAGTGACTAAAAAATGATGGACTTACCTATTAAGTAATCTTTCAGTTTGGCAACAATACATGCTTAGACAGAGTTTCTGTCCATAGGGGGGGTTATTATGGGAAAACAAACCAGTCTAACATCTGTCTATTGTGACGTCTGTGTAGTTTCTGTGCTAATGACACAATGCAAATGCAACCAGTAGCAATGCTGAAGTCATTACAAAGATATTGCAAATTGATCCTTGTTTCAACATAATTAATACTTATACAAATTTGTCCTGCAACTAAATGGAAAAAAACCTATAATACTTTTTTGAATTACTAATGTTACAAATATGCAATGCAGAGTGAAAAATAATATTTGGAGGACTTGCAGTCACTTTGGTTTACTCTTTTTCTGAAGGCTTCCCAGCAACGTTTTGATTCGAACTGGCCATTCTGAGTGTTGGCAGGTTATCTGAGATCAGCTGAGCCAAAACCTTGTCCTAAACACACATCATCTTTGACTTCAACACACAACTGTACTTCCAACAAGGTTCACTGGAGTTGGGAATTATAATCTTGATACATTTTGTCTTTGGTAGTCCAGATGTAATAAGTCCACAGAGGCAGAAGTCCCCCCACCAGAATTCATTTTATTAACAAAACCAACAGCAGTGTAACCATGCACATTCAGCTTGCTGTCTATACTGGGTGTGCAGAGGATCTGACACTCTGTTATACAAAGAAGAGGTTCCCTGATTGGCCCACTGATCACCCATTGCAAGCTCTTCATTGAAACGCGAGTTTGACTCAATATTGCTCTTGTAAGGACAAGGAGAAACAGTTGCATTCAGCCAATAGTCCAACTTTATGTATTTGTATTCATAACTGAGACTAAATTATAATAACTACAACTTACGTTTCTATAATATTGCTTAGCTTCATACAGATATTACTGAGGTCAAAACAATGGAAACCAAACAGGAGGAAAAATGAGAACTAGGGGAACCAAAAGACAAAGTTGATGAAAATGGTTTTAGGGGCAAATTTCTAACATGAGGATGGTAACAAGACTGGGTGATTTGGCGAGAGTTCCAGAGAGCTGAGGCAGAGTGGTTGAAAGAGCAGATACATGGTTCAATGGAGAGGATCGGGAGCAAGGCATAAACTGGTGTTAGAGGTTTAGAGGGTGGCTGTGGAAGAACTGTGGCTGAAGTGGGTCACTACCGTAGGGAGAAGCAGGCATTTGATAGTGGGTATAAAGGGACCTACAATGTACACAACTTTATATTATGTATATGCTTCCGTAGGTCGCACCCACTTCCAATAAAGTTGCATGCAGTAATGTAGCCTTTATTTCCCGAAATTAAGTTATGATGATAAGCATGTAAACTGACAGAGGCATTGAGGGGAATTTTAACGCCCAGGAATCGGTGAGTTTGGGTTGGTAACATTGATAAAATGTCAGAAATCTCAAATCCAACCCACCTGAAACAAAAGAGAAAATGCTGGAAAATATCAGCAGGTCTGGCAGCACCTGTAGAGAGAGAAGAGAGCTAACGTTTCGAGTCCGATGACTCTTTGTCAAAGCTAGCCACCTGAAACAAGCCCACTTCTGGTTTTATCCAAGGCTGGGAGGGCATGCGGGTGATAACCAACCTGCTACCAGGAGATAAATACTTCATTTAAGTATTTTATTAAATCTGTGTGCCTCAGATTTTATCTCCATTTTAAATTTGGCCCTCACCAGTTTGTTTTCCCAGACCTCAGAAATCCAGCAGCTGGGGGGAGATTGGTGGGCCCTGCTGGATCCAGTAGCTAAGTCCCTTTCCTGGTTTTGGGCCAGGATGAAAACCTACCCAACTCGTCCAACCAGCTCCTCAGGCTTGCCTACTTTCCCCAACTCCAAATCGGTCATTCCCCACCCACAATTCAATTTCCCACTGAGCCACGACCTGTAACCGACCCAACCTTTCCGATAATCACCCCAAACATTCTGATCTCTCTCTCACTGCAATCCACCTGATCTCCCTGGCACCAGCCCCAGGTTTATCCATACTCTCATTCCTACCTTCTGGCCTCCACCTGCACCCCCACACCCCCCTCCCTCTAATGTTCAGCCCCTCACCCCTCAGCCTCTGACATCTCCAACACTAACTTCTGATCTCCCCCAGCACCAGCCTTTCCAATTCCACCGTTCCTTTCTGCTCCCCAGCTTTAGCCAGATGCCAAAGGCCTCCCAATCTGGCAGCCCATCAATCAGCCTCACGACCTGGCTGTCTGCAGCAGGATAATAGAAACGAAAGAATGTCAATCAGGTCCTGCTGTTACGCGGGTTTTCGGCATGCAAAACTACACTGCCCTCCTTCCACTCCCTTAGCCCTTTCAGCCCCTGTGACTGTAACAGCTACCAGCATTTTCTGTTTATATTTCACATTTCCAGCATCCACAGTACTTTGCTCTTGTATTAGTATTATGGCAGTTGTCTATTCTGTGCTCGCTGCTAATTCCTGATCCCATCTTCTGGTCTTGCTCCCTTGTCCCACCAACCACTAAGTTAAAAATCTGGCATGTTTTAAAGTCTAGCTCCCATTTCTCTCCAACTACAGTTAGAAACCTAGGAGAGTTATATTTATTTTCAATACAGGCATTTTATTTTCAGTTTCAATACATGAATTAAGAAACCTCCAAAGCTGCAAGTATTAAGCTGTGGTGAATTCATGCTTCTAATTGGGTGGAAGTGCTTTCTTGCACTTATAATCAACTATTCTTTGGATTTTGTTTTCAATAAGAATAAAAGGGAACTTAGTATCGTTATCTTTACTGTTCTCTTTTCAGTATTAGTACATAGTTGTAACTGTCATGATTATATGGTATAAATACCCAAATGCAGCCAGCTTCTTAGACTTCAGGATCTTGTTCCCAGCAACACAACAAAACATTTAGACAATGTCATGAGAATCACTACGGATCACACTATGTTTCAAGAGGTCTGGTCCTCAGCCTTTAAACCTCATCAAGGTAAGCCAGGATAGTCTAGCTTATCCAGCTTTCTGTGACCAACAAAAGCACTATGGGAGCAGATGTGTTGTTATCCTAAGAAAGAATCAAGTGTCTGTCTCTCATGGTGTCGCAACTTATCTCCTTTCTTCACACGAGAACAGACTGCAAGATGAAATTATCCCAATGTCTACTCTCTACTTTATACCTTAAAGCCAAAAAAGATACTCAAACCTAGAACCAAATTGGAAAAAGTCTGAGCTCCGATTGAAACTGTCAAAGATGCCAGAAGCTGCTCCTTCACTGTAGGCCCCTTTGCATTTTTCAGAGCTGACCACTTGCTCCATTGACATTGAATCAAAGTTTTGATTCCGTGTGAGGACCCACACAAGTTGAAACTGTTAACCAGTAGGTGGTGGATGTGGTGAGTTTCTCACTTGCAAAACCCAACTCAAAGAGGAACATATCCTATTTTCCAAAGGACCTCCTAATTGGCATGATATGGGGACCACAGCAAGCACAAAATGCATGGTCAATAGTCAGCTTGCCATGTGGGGGTAGGGAATGTGTGCTGCCTCCACTAATTGTTTAAACTATTGTATAGCTAATTTTCTTCTGGTTCTATGAAACAATATTTTTGTATCTAACGTTAAGTAACACAAATGCATGTTTC